>NC_088223.1:18068047-18093047 GCF_036934945.1 Oncorhynchus masou masou
GGCATGCTGACTGCAGGAATGTCCACCAGAGCTGTTGCCATAGAATTTAATGTTAATTTCTCTACCATAAGTCGCCTCCAACGTTGTTTTAGAGAATTTGGCAGTACGTCCAACCGGCCCCGCAACCGCACGCCACATGAATGGTGTTGTGTGGGCGAACGATTTGCTGATGTCAATGTTGTGAACAGAGTGCCCCATGGTGGCGGTGGGGTTATGATACAGACAGGCATAAGCTACGGACAATGAACACTATTGCATTTTATCGATGGCAATTTGAATGCACAGAAATACCGTGACGAGATCCTGAGGCCCATTATCGTGCCATTCATCCACCGCCATCACCTTATGTTTCAGCATGATAATACACGGCCCCATATCGCCAGGATCCGTACACAATTCCTGGAAGCTGAAAATGTCCCAGTTCTTCCATTGCCTGCATACTCACCAGACATGACACCCATTGAGCATGTGTGGGATGCTCTGGATCGACCTCTACGGCAGCGTGTTCCAGATCCCACCAAAATCCAGCAATTTCACAAGTCATAATCAACAGTCTGTTCAACTCTACGCAAAGGACATGTGTCGCGCTGCATGAGGTGGTCACACCAGATACTGACTGGTTTTCTGATCCACACCCCTACCTTTAAAAAAATAAGGTATCTGTGACCAACTGATGCATATCTGTATTCCCAGTCAGTTAGTTAGGGCCTAATGAATTTATTTCAATTGACTGATTTCCTTATATGAACTGAAATAGTTGCATGTTGCATTTATGTTTTTGTTCAGTGTAGTATAAAAAATAAATTTACAAATCTATCATGCAATATAAACATGATACAACCGTTGACTCAACAGCTAGATGTGAATAGTTGAGTATAGTATTACAGCAAACCAAAACAGTGTATGCTAGGACATCCTGTGGAACATACTCCAACTGGCTGTTCAATTCCATCTGTGGGACATTCTCTTCATCCTACTTCTCATACAATTCAAAAGTCAACGCTTGACCTCATTTTTCAATACTTTCTGCCCCAATCCAATAAAATCACAACAGTGCACAAAACAACATGACAATGACAAGGATGACTGAAATTTCAGGGTTCTCTCCAATCAAAATGCACCTCCAAAATGCATCTTAATACAGTTTGTCTTATCAGGGTTGCATTTTCTGCTTTTAATTTGAAAATATGTAATTATATTGTACCCATATGTACTCATCATTTTATTGCTATGGCACACACATGTGTGTTAAGAAATACCTTATTTTGCACCAGCAGATTTAACAGATAAACATAATGGCAACACTTCCTCTTTATTCCAAATTTGAATGCAAATTTTTAACTAGTTTGCAAGTTTAACTAGTTCTACACATGACGAAACCTGACAAATACTGCCTGCGTGTTTAAATAGTAGACCTACCATAATTCTGTGGCTAGTACAGTAGTTTTGTGGAGGAGAGTGCTGTGCAACCAATAAGCTGAACAAACAGTTCCATAACAATCTACCATTTCAAAGTGCAGAGAAAAAAACAAAAACAAGTCATCTTAATGGATACAACCAGGCTTACAATCAACCTACAGTACTACTAGCTAGTGAGTTACAGTGTCTGGTTTGTCCTTTTATTACTTGTAATAGCCAGCCTATATGGGTTTGTGAAATCTTTGACGTAGAGGGAAAAGGGAGGAGAGGAAGGGGAATAAGTGGGGGTGTGAGAGAGATGAGGACGATGAAGTATCAGCGATCAGCCAGCGATCTCTGTGGGTTCTGTCACCAGTTTGGATCCGTCCCAAACCGTCTTGAACTGCTCAGGAACTGGGAACTCCCTCTGTTAAACACACAAGGTTTAAAACAAAACCACACTTAGCCACACTCTCACTCAGTCTCATACTTATACTCATCTCTCTCTCTCTCACACACACACACAGTCTGAAATGCAAACACTCAACACACTTTCATACACACTCACATAGTCATCATCCTGCGGTACCAGGATGTTCATCTCAGAGCTCTTGGCGCTGATGATCTCACAGTCCAGAGCGTCCTTACTCAGGTAGACTTGGCAGCCCTCTGTCTTGTTGATAGACATGGTGGGAACTCTACCCATCACCTGGACAAAAGTAGGGCCTCAGCACAGATTCATCTATCTTCTAACTAGTCTCGAGACTGGAATTTATCCTGACCACGTAACCTCACCAGAATAAATGATGGCCCAACATAACATATAAAAATAAAAGTGTCAGTACCTTACATCTACTATAGCTTCACAGCAGATACATTGGAGTTGAACTTCAGATGCAGAGAGGAAAGAGATGCCATATGTTATTTTCTAGAACATGTATGAAATTTGAGCTGACCTGCAACTTAATGTCTTTAGAGTTGATGACTTCCACAATGCCAACAACGTTGTCAAACACCAGACCAAGCTTCTTACAGTTATCTGTCAGAGGTGAACATCACAGAAAAACATGAAATCAGTGAGGGTTTAGAGAGAGAGAGAGAGAGAGAGAGAGAGAGAGATACCGGATTGATGCTGTCAAAGACAACAAAGAAATTGTCCACTGTACAGTATATGGCCATGCCTTTGCAAATGGCATTGCCGTATACATAATCAAACCTTAATAACAGAACTATAACAAATAAAACAATGGATGGTTGAACTCACCCACAATGATGGAGTTGATCTTTCCCTTTATCTGTAGAGTAGAGTTGCTGCAGCCGAAGACATAGGCCACCTGTCTCAGCTCTGGCTCCTCGATAACCAGGTCATGAGCCTGGTCAAAGTACTCCTGTGGGGTGAAACAACAAACAAGACCTGTGACCATCTGACCCATCTCATGTTTGACCCTTCACTTTTGGATGACCTCATTGGGTTTAGCACCAGACATCACAATCGCCTATGAAAGAATACAGTCACACAAACAGCAGTCTTGGTCTTTGAAACTGTGAGGCACCTAAACTTTCCTGAATCACTAGGAAAAAAATGATTAAGGGCCTCCATGTCCTCCATTTATACTGAACAAAAATATAAACAAAACATGTAAAGTGTTGGTCCCATGTTTCATGAGCTGAAATAAAAGTTCCCAGAAATGTTTCATGTGCACATAAAGCTTATTTCTCAAGAATTATGGGCACAAATTTGTTTACATCCTTGTTAGTGAGCATTTCTACTTTGCCAAGATAATCCATCCACCTGAGAGGTGTGGCATATCAAGAAGCTGATTAAACAGCATGATCATTACACAGTTGCAACTTGTGCTGGGGACAATAAAAGGCCACTCTAACATGTGCAAATTTGGCACTCAACACAATGCCACAGAGGTCAAGTTTTGAAGGAGTGTGCATTGGCATGCTGACTGCAGGAATGTCCACCAGAGCTGTTGCCAGATAATTTAATGTTCATTTCTCTACTATAAGTCGCCTCCAATGTAATTTTAGAGAATTAGGCAGTACGTCCAGCCGCCCTCACAACCGCAGACCACGTGTAACCATGCCAGCCCAGGACCTCCACATCCGGCTTTTTCACCTACGGGATCGTGTGAGACCAGCCACCCAGACAGCTGAGAAAATAGTGGGTTTGCACAACCAAAGAATTTCTGCACAAACAGTCAGAAACCGACTTCGGGAAGCTCATTTGAGTGCTCATCGTCCTCTCCAGGATCTTGGCCTGACTGCAGTTCGGCGTCATAACCGACTTCAGTGGGCAAATGCGGGCAGGCATAAGCTACAGACAACGAACACAATTACATTTTATTGATGGCAATTTGAAAGCATAGAGATATCGTAACGAGATCCTGAGGCCCATTGTCTTGCCATTCATCATGCCTGCATACTCACCAGACATGTCACCCACAGCATATTTGGGATGCTCAGGATTGGCCTATACGACAGTGTGTTCCAGTTCCCGCCAAAATCCAGCAACTTCACACAGCCATTGAAGGAGTGGGACAATGTTCCACAGACCACAAACAACAGCCTGATCAACTATGCAAAGGAGTCGCATCCCTACCTTTTTTTAAAGGTATATGTGACCAACAGATGTATATCTGTATTCCCAGTCATGTGAAATCCATAGATTAGGGACTAATGAATTTATTTCAATTGACGGATTTCCTTATATGAACTCAGTCAAATCTTTGAAATTGTTGCATGTTAAAATTTTTGTTCAGTGTAGACAGGGTTGGGGTGTAATATAATCCATTACATGTAAGGGATTACAAAAAAAACGGTAACTGTGATCCGTTACATTACCAGCAAAAAATATTGTAATCAGATTTCAGATACTTTTAAAAAACTAGATGATTTCTTCTGGGATTACTTTTAAATTCAAAAAGGATGTTTGCGGAAAAAAAAATCTTTGACACTTCTCTGTTTTCTCAAAGGCATTCAAATCAGCAATGAAAAAAGGAGCAAGTTTAACTTTGTTCCACCTGAGCGAGTCTGACCACAAGTCAGAGACCACTATGATGACACACCAAATGTGTTTGATGAATTGTGGGAAAAGAGCAGGAATAGGCATTCGTTGGCTATGGTCCAAGCTATGGTCTTCCAATTGTGTGACTGCTGTCGGCAACCAAAGATTATCCAATTTGAATAAATGCTTGGAGATAAGGATGACAGCAGTGGTACATAACCTACGGGCGATACTCATATCACTTATTATTGATATCTACATAGTGCATTGATTTGAACAACACTGCTGCTCTCTTATTTATCTATTTGTGGTTGTTGTGGATGGCTGTTCACAAATCTGTGTATTTGAACCCAATAATGGTTGAATTCAAGAAGTTTAAGCTGCCGATCAATCATTGTTTTTGAAACCATTGGACAGCCAGTGAAAAATGTGCTCTTGCAACAGCTGCATAATGCAGATCCCAGCCTATGGAATAAAAGTGGGGCTTTTATTGCTCAATGTAATTCATGCTGATAAAAAATAAATAATTCATAGGCCTAATGGACACATGCTCAAACTTGCACACTTTTGATAGACTTAAAGGGGCAATCTGTAGTTGCTACATCCAATTTTGGACTTATATATCCATTGAGTCTTGAAGAATGTAACTTATAAATGCCTCATGAGTTTAATTCAACTTTCACACTCCATGAGAACCCAAAATATTACCTTGTTTTACTCAAATGTTTATAAACGTTGTAAATGTAACAACCTGTATAGCCTCATAACATGGTTAAAACAATCATGTATATATCATGGATGGTCAGTCTTTGCATCCATAGCTCTGTCTATTCATCTGAGAGTGGTTACATTTCTCCAGGCCCATCCCTCATCTTTTTACCAAAACAGAGGCAGGTTGCCATTTTGTTATTGTTTAATCTGTGGATTTGCCCATTAAACAGCTGCATATTATCAAGATATCAAAATGTCACCAACAAAAAGGTAAACAATAGGCCTATCGCAAATGCAGCATATAGCATTAATTTTCACATGTAAATAGCACTTTTCAGTAGTTCTCAAAGCAGGCCATTACATGAGCGCAGCATTTATTTTTCAACTCGAATCAAATGAGCCCAATCTGTCTTCCATGACAACAAAATCATAAACAACAGAGTAGAGCTGGCTAATAAGTCCTTTGTTTTGGGGTCATGCTCAAGTAAAACAATTTGGATAATCTATACTTCCATAATTCCAAATCCTGTTCTTGAATATTAAGGGGTATAACATTTATTGGAATGACTGGAATTCTGATAGACTTTGTTTTTAATGTAAAGATATAATTTAATCGTATTATTATATGTAGCAGAAAGTATATGGGTTAGAAGAAGCGTACATAACCAACCCATATAGTAAAATGTAACATTCATTTATGGCCAGCTATGTAAACCTTAACACTGATTTATCCTGCAATAGATGTCATTCTGTTGGTAACATACCTTTTTGTGTTCTTCTAACGTCTCTTAAGGGGAAAGTCATCTAAACGTAACTGAATGTAATCAGATTACGTTACAGAGTTTAGGTAATACAAAAGTTACATTACGGATTACAATTTTGGACAGGTAACTAACGGATTACATTTACAAAGTAACCTACCCAACCCTGTGGGTTGGGTAGATAATAGGACAAATTAGAAGCCTGGCATGCAAAGCAAAATAATAGGTAACGTACCACCCTCCATTTCTTCCCCTCCAGCTCCAGCAGGGGGGGTCGTTTCTGGGGAGGCGCTCTGATGGAGGAGCCTCCGGGGTTTCGGCTCTTTGGTGGGGAGGCATGATGCTCTCCTCCCTGGGTGCGAAGGGAGGGGTTCTTATGGGTCATCTGGTCCTTTGAGATGTGCTTTAATGCTAGTGGACAGAGAGAGGGTACTTACTTGTATTCACTTGTTTAGAAGTTATTGTTTTAGTACAAAAATCTATAATAAAATGTATGATCTCAAAATCAAACAAATTTTACCCTAACTGTTGATTAATAAACACCATAGAAATATAATGACTATTTCTATGTCCTCAAAACACAGCAACTCTCTTCAATTCTCCCTCTCTTTCTCCTTCTGTTTCTCCTCCTCTTCCTCGTCTTCTCTCCTGTCTTGGCTACCTTTAGTGATGTCAGCTCCCTGGTTCAGCTGGGCGAACAGGGCTGAGTGCTGGGCAGTGGTGCTCTCAGGACTCTGTAACTGTTGATTCAACCCACATCCTCCCTCTTCAACTCTCCCTCCCTTTCTTCTTCTGTTTCTCCTCCTCCTTCTTTTCCCTCCCTCCCTCTCTCCCCCTTCTGCAGTTGGATCAGAGCTCTTCAACCCCTGGGTGACGGTGGCTTGGCTACCTTTAGTGATGGCTTCTCCTTGATTCAGCTGGGCGAAGAGAGCTGAATGCTGGGCCGTGGTGCTGTCGGCCTGGGGCGGTTCGCCTGTGAAGACTGGTGGGGGTCCAGGGGGTGGAGGTGGTGGAGGGGGGCAGGGACAACCAGGGGCAGGGGTGAACAGAGAGGGAGGCGCAATGGGACCCTGTGGGAGAGAGAGAGAGGCATGTTACTGTGAATCAAGACAAGATGATGGTGAGAAGGGTTCTGGAAATACAGTTGTACTTCTTCCCCTGGCCAGCAGGTGGAGTATAAGACAAATATTTATATTCAACTGGTTTCTTATAGCAGAGGTGCCAAAGCCAAGAGCTGGGTTAAAACAAAAGCATTCACACCTTGTCCCTGTGGCTCTCCAGGACCATAGTTGTCCAATCCTGGCCAATAGGAATCATATCTAAAGTGGAGCTGTGTCAGGGGGCTGTTCTTAATATGCATATGATGATCAAGTGCAGATCTAAATTCTCTGACTGAGGCTGGGATTCAATCCGACAATGCAGATTTTAAATACAATGTTCGCAGATATTGCATTCACGGTAAACGCTGCATATTCTGGGTCAATCAGAGATTTCCTTTAAATGTCAGGTGTGCTATAACACGGTTCTAAGGCGGGTTGGATTGAATCCTGGCCTAAGTCCTGCTGCTCTACTATAGATGCCTTTTTTCTCACTGAAAGCCTTACTTACCAAGCTAATGAACAGATTCATTTAAAGCCACCTGCCTGCCAACTCCAGTAAAGACAAGCAGACAGTCTCTCTGTCACTTTCTGAGTCGGTCTGTCCGGGTCTGACTGCAGACTGCACAGCTGCTGCGGATAGTTACACATGGTCCACCTTCAATGCTCAAACAAGCCACAACAGCTGTACATATGCCCAAGAATTAGAGCTGAGTGCAATGAAATTAAGTCAGAGCTGTGTGCGTGTATATGTGTGTGAGAGTGTGTGCATGTGTGCCTGCCCTTCTGAACAGCAGCCGCCAGATTAGAGTTAGGAGAAAAGCCCAGTAGTTTAGGTTACGCCGTGGGGTGTGTTGAAGCAGGTGTGTAGGGCCTGAGACACAGGGCTTTTGTTGGGTCTTTCTTTTTTGAAGAAAACCTCCATTAAAGTCCAGGCTGAGGACCACCTGTCCTCTCCCCCCACACACACACACACAACCCTGACACCTAATGGCAGGAGGAACAGCTGACATACAGCCACTGCATGCTCTCGGGTTTCACTCCATACACACACACACACACGTGCACAGGCACACACACAGTCCATCAAATTGTGTGGCCGCCTGTGTCCCTCAAAGGACCACACAGAGGATTCTGGCATATCACTGAAAAAAGACAGTGGCCTTGACCTGAGTTCAAAACTCTTTACATTTTAGAGACTAAATGTGAAGTTTAAGGAGTTTTACTTTTAGTTTTATTATCACGTAAAAAGCCAAACAAATAAACGCTTCACTTCCACTGGAAGCAGGGATATGATTTCTGGCTGGAAACCTGCCCTACAGTTGGACTTTCTTTTCAGAGAGGAGGGGAAGAGAAATGATGTAGGATCTTAATTTGATCACCCTGTTGTTGCAGGAAATATCAGACTTGATTTGCCCTAACAAAAAATGTATCAACTAGTGGAGCCTGGTGAGAGGAGCTATAGGAGGACGGGCTCATTGTAATGCCTGGAATGGAATAAAAGGAATGGAGTGAAACATGTGGTTTCCATATGATTTGATATCGTTAAATTAATTCCATTCCAACCATTACAATGAGCCGTCCTCCTATAGCTCCTCCCACCAACCTTCACAAGTATCAACGTCTACAAAAATGTCCATTAATTAATGATCAACTAATTCATTATAATCCACACAATAATTTCCAGTTGCTGCAGGATTATTTTCCTGCTGTGAGAAACTGGTCAAATTAAGATCCTTCATCTGTAGAAGAGCATGAATTCCCAGCAAACTTTTATAAACAGAAGTGTGTGTGATGGGACAGGGCGGGGGGTTTGACTCTACAATTGCTCAATTGAGAACCATAAAGCAGCCACCAGAATACCAGAGACCAAGTCGTTCATACAGGCTGGTCCTTACGCCACCAACTGCCTGCCTGCATTACTACACATAGAAATATACACTGCGTGGTAATTAACATGAGAACTACTGTACATCCTAAATGGCACCATATTATATAGTGCACTACTTTTCATCAGTGCCCTATGGGCTGCATGTAGGAAATAGGGTGCCATTTGGGATGCAAGCCCTGAACCGCTTCAGCAATATGGCAACGGAAAACCACAGTCAGGCTCTGCTACGCATGAAAACAATTGGACATGCCATAATAATCAGACTATTATGTCTCGAGGCAAACTGTAATTCATTGAGTCTTGTTCCTGTCTGTTTAGAACTGTATGGCAAGCAGGGCTATAGTTCATCCATAGGGCCAGGAGCGTTTTCTGACCATGTGACCTGATCACAAAAAATCCTGGTCCTATTTATCCAATGTCAGATAAAAGTTCTGGGAGGTTAGGCAGTGGGACCTGAGTTTTTCCTGCTCAGGTTACACAGTTGGGAAAAACTCATGGCCTTGTTCCTATTCCTCCAACATACGTCGAAGTGCTGAGTGCTCAGGGCAGGGTTGAGGTTGGATCAGGAGCTATTTGCTGCTGTAACACATACAATAGATAATGGAATGTAGAGGGAATGCCTCACTGGACGTTAGCTAGAGGATTGTAGTCCTGAAGCACTGTAAATTACAGTCTGTAATAAAAAGACATGTAACTGTTCATGATATGTCTTTACATGACTGATGTTTTTCTATTGTCTCACGTCCAACTCAATACTATGAAAATATAATTACACTGCTGTTTCACTGTTTTGTAACAATGTTATGAAAGCTACTTACAGTCTTGCTCCAGACCAGGCCTGTTGTGTGATGCTGTTTAATGAAGGCCTGGAGCTCAGTCCAGATGGACAGGTAGGACCTCACCCACTCCACATGACGCTTGTCTCTACAGAGAGAGGGACAAGAGGAGAGGGGGATGACAATTAGTGAGATGTAAACAGTGACGGACGAAGACAGAGAGAGAAACAGACGGACAGACAGATCAGGAAGAAAGATAGAGCAACAATAATCTGCAAAGTTGCTTATCAGCAACAGTTGATGTAATCCACCAGCAGCCATACTCACGAGTCTTTATAGTCTTTCAGAACTCTGTTAGTGTAGAAAATGGCAGCATCATTCATCTCCTTCACATAGGGAACTGGCTTCTGGCTCTGGAAGAGAGATGGAGACACCAGAGGAAAAAAATGGTAAAACAAAGCTGACCCCATATAAATTCAGACAGCTCTGCTCTGCATTCAATGACATATGGACAGAGAAATGGAGAGAATATTATTATGTCACTCACCACCTATTGGACAGAAATGCATTAAACCACAGTGACTGTACAGTAGACAAGCCATATATACACACACACAAAGGATAGGCCACATGCATCTTTGGCTAGTGTCGAGCAAAGACCCAAGAGAATGTGGTGACGTGAGCGTTCAAACAGGTTTGACACAAATCGTGTGAAACAGTGGCTCCCTGGCAAAACGTAGACTTGTTCTGACAGAGTCCAGACCACAATTTCAGTCTCAAAGCAGCTTGAGTGGAAGGGATTTGATGAATGTAATGGTATGGATATTATACCAACATTCAAAAAACTGTTTTTTTACTGGTAGTTTAGAAACACAAAGGAGAGGAAAAAGGAGACACACAGTGAAGAAGATGCATGGTCCAAGACGGTCAGAAATAGAGGCCTGTGTCGCTGCCCTATGTGCCACCAAAGTGAGTGAGTGAATGGGTGATGAGGAGGTTAGATAAGTGAACAGTTAGTTTTCTCCTCACCACAGCAACCCAGCCCAGCGCTGGGATGCTCTCGCTGACAGCTGATAGGTGGTTGAATTGGCTACTGCCACGGTTACGCTCCCGGAAGTTCTGAATCTCCTGGATCTTCTCTGAGATAGGCTTTAGCAGGTCAGCCAGCTCCATCTGGGAGAGAGATACAGGGGGGGGGGGAGATGGAGGAAAGAAACGCTTGTCAACAAAAACTGAACAATATCACAGGTGGTGTCTTTTATATATACAGTGCCTTGCAAAAGTATTCGGCCCCCTTGAACTTTGCGACCTTTTGCCACATTTCAGGCTTCAAACATAAAGATATAAAACTGTATTTTTTTGTGAAGAATCAACAACAAGTGGGACACAATCATGAAGTGGAACGACATTTATTGGATATTTCAAACTCTTTTAACAAATCAAAAACTGAAAAATTGGGCGTGCAAAATTATTCAGCCCCTTTACTTTCAGTGCAGCAAACTCTCTCCAGAAGTTCAGTGTGGATCTCTGAATGATCCAATGTTGACCTAAATGACTAATGATGATAAATACAATCCACCTGTGTGTAATCAAGTCTCCGTATAAATGCACCTGCACTGTGATAGTCTCAGAGGTCCGTTAAAAGCGCAGAGAGCATCATGAAGAACAAGGAACACACCAGGCAGGTCCGAGATACTGTTGTGAAGAAGTTTAAAGCCGGATTAGGATACAAAAAGATTTCCCAAGCTTTAAAACATCCCAAGGAGCACTGTGCAAGCGATAATATTGAAATGGAAGGAGTATCAGACCACTGCAAATCTACCAAGACCTGGCCGTCCCTCTAAACTTTCAGCTCATACAAGGAGAAGACTGATCAGAGATGCAGCCAAGAGGCCCATGATCACTCTGGATGAACTGCAGAGATCTACAGCTGAGGTGGGAGACTCTGTCCATAGGACAACAATCAGTCGTATATTGCACAAATCTGGCCTTTATGGAAGAGTTGCAAGAAGAAATCCATTTCTTAAAGATATCCAGAAAAAGTGTTGTTTAAAGTTTGCCACAAGCCACCTGGAAGAAGGTGCTCTGGTCAGATGAAACCAAAATTTAACTTTTTGGCAACAATGCAAAACGTTATGTTTGGCGTAAAAGCAACACAGCTCATCACTCTGAACACACCATCCCCACTGTCAAACATGGTGGTGGCAGCATCATGGTTTGGGCCTGCTTTTCTTCAGCAGGGACAGGGAAGATGGTTAAAATTGATGGGAAGATGGATGGAGCCAAATACAGGACCATTCTGGAAGAAAACCTGATGGAGTCTGCAAAAGACCTGAAACTGGGACGGAGATTTTTCTTCCAACAAGACAATGATCCAAAACATAAAGCAAAATCTACAATGGAATGGTTCAAAAATAAACATATCCAGGTGTTAGAATGGCCAAGTCAAAGTCCAGACCTGAATCCAATCGAGAATCTGTGGAAAGAACTGAAAACTGCTGTTCACAAATGCTCTCCATCCAACCTCACTGAGCTTGAGCTGTTTTGCAAGTTGGAATGGGAAAAAATTTCAATTGTCTCTCGATGGGCAAAACTGATAGAGACATACCCCAAGCGACTTACAGCTGTAATCGCAGCAAAAGGTGGCGCTACAAAGTATTAACTTAAGGGGGCTGAATAATTTTGCACGCCCAATTTTTCAGTTTTTGATTTGTTAAAAAAGTTTGAAATATCCATTAAATGTCGTTCCACTTCATGATTGTGTTCCACTTGTTGTTGATTCTTCACAAAAAAATACAGTTTTATATCTTTATGTTTGAAGCCTGAAATGTGGCAAAAGGTCGCAAAGTTCAAGGGGGCCGAATACTTTCGCAAGGCACTGTACGTAACTGACAATATAGAAATAGCATTCATCAGTGACTGTTAAAACTCAACACCCATAAATTCCTCTGTAATAGTGCTCTTGGCAGCTCACATTCAATAGTCTGAGAGCACCACTCTCAATGGTCCAGTTACTCCAGTTCTGCTACCTTGGTTATAACGGATTGCCTTGCCCACAAGCAACCTGCCATGCAAGCCAGCTGGATGTAAATGACAGTTTAGGGCTACTGGGACTTTATTAGAAGGACCTTATGTTCAATAGGAACTTCCAGATCCCTTCTTGCTTCCATCCTTCTTTCCCGCTTTCCTCCCTCCCCTCCCAGCATTCCTCTGTTCATTAGGAGATCCCTCTGGCCTTGTAAGGCACTGGGGAAGGAATGCATTGTTTCCCTAGTAATACTGCTGTACAGTTCTCTTATTTTGACCTGTATCTAAACTGATGTTGCTATGACAATTTAACAAAATATCCCCTGCCTTGTCGATATGCTGTGGGAAAGATAAACAAGTATAATCATTTCTGTTTCTTTATTTAGCTTTATTTTTGAGAAATGTTGTGATTATTCTTGTGTTGCTAAGGCAACCAATTGAATTGCATTATGGGTTAGATACATTTGCTCTTACAAAAATGTGTTTTGATTGAACATGCTTTAAGGTTCTGATATGTTGTCACAATAAACACATAATAAAGTACATAATCCAGTGTGTATGAGGTCATCCAATCAGTGGGTTAACTACTAAAAGACAGCCCCTCCTAAGGAACGTTTACAGACGTGGAGAGGATGAAATAATCCTCCTTTCCACTGCATCCTTTAATCAGACTGTTCAATGGGATCTGGAGAGATGAAAGTAAAAAGTCAGTCGACTTTCATATGAAAGGACTGTCTATCTCGTGTGTCAGAGGGAGAGGCAAAGAGAGAGAACCCTTTTTTGAACAAATTCTTGCCCAAATCAAACGCACATGATTTTCATAACCCGAAATAGACAGTCCTTTCATCGGTAGGACCAACGTCGACTGACTTTTTAGTTTCACTATCTACAGATCCCATGGAAAAGAACTTGCTAAAGGATTCTAAAAAGAAAACCACTTCTACATGAAATGTGATGATAAGGCTCAGGACGTTTTCCAATACATCTGTGATGATGATAAGCCCAGGCGGTCAACAGAGCCGGGTCAAATCATGTGGTCAGGAAAAGCTCCCGGCCCTCGTGATGATTCATCTGTCAGTTCTACATATCTCTGAGGCTGGAGATCTCTCTCCCTTGTCTGGCCCAACGCTTCTACCCGCCAGGCTACCTAAAGTGTACGATCAAGCTATTTGATCTGTATCATATCAGCGTACAAAATCTGATACCATGGTTTGGCATCCCATATGCTGACATTCACAGACATGCCAGGCTCTGAGCTATAATGCAAACATGATATCAACGTTCCCAGTGAAAGTAACAAAGAAAAAAACTATGTTGGGATTTTACAGGGTAAAGCCTCGCAGCAGAGCAGAGGGCTGGCGAGGCAAGACAGCTGTACTGTGGGATAAACACCCATATGAAAAAATATTATAGTATACTATGATGTAAATACTGTACTATTACTATATTTACATACTATAGTATTCACTGTAGTGTTTTTGTGGACATGATTTTAGTATACAGTAGTAAAGTTGACTATAGTATAAATACTGTAATATTACTGTTTTATATACTATAGTAGTTACTGTGGTATTTTTTTGTTGTATTATCTTTGACATAGAAGTGGGGCTTCCTCCTTGAAGAAACCTACTGGGCAAATACTAAGACCAAATTGTCCATAACCTGTAGGTAGGTAGGACTGGAGTCTGAACACAATATATGGTCTATACTTGGCATGTTGGTTTCTCACTCATGGGTGGCACAAATAGAGAGGGGAATGTGTAACCTTTATTTAACCTTTATTTAACTAGACAAGTCAGTTAAGAACAAATTCTTATTTACAATGACGGCCTACCCCGGGCCAAACCCGGATGACGCTGGGCCAATTGTGCGCTGCCCTATAGGACTCCCAATCATGGCCGGATGTGATACATCCTGGAATCGAACCAGGGACTGTAGTGACGCCTCTTGCACTTGCCCCTGCGCCATTCAGGAGCAATGGGTAGGGTATATGCAAATTAAATACTGTAGTATTACTATAGTAAAAACTGTAGTATATACTATACTAATTACTGTAGTGTTTTTGCAGACATTATTGTAGTATTTACTAGTGTTTTTTGCAGATAATACTGTACTATTTAATATATGTAGTATTCTACAGTATACTACAAAATGTTATAGTAAGGACAACACATGATCAAGGGATAGTACAGTGTGCAGTATAGTATTCTACAGTATACTACAAAATGTTATAGTAAGGACAACACATGATCAAGGGATAGTACAGTGTGCAGTATAGAATTCTACAGTATACTACAACATTCTGCAGTAAGTACTACACATGATCGAGGGATACTAGAGTGTAGTATAGTTTTATATAGTATCCTGCTGTTTACTACAGAATACTATAGTAAGTCCTATACTATTCTATCGTAAACTGTAGTTTTTTTTATGTGGGCACACACACACACGCACATGCACACGCACACGCACACACACACACACACACAGACAGAGTGATGGGCCGTGACGGGGTCAGGTGAACCCAGTTTCAAACACACACACACACACACACACACAAACACACACACACACCCATACACGGAGCGGCTCAAATATAGAACATGCCCATAAAAAGCCACGGAGCACAACCCCGGGCCAGCGCCATGGAGAGAAAAAACAGAGGTTTTACCAGCAGCTCTGGGGTCCCTATGGGAGAGCTGTACAGGGTCACAATCTCTTTTCCACCAGAGGCAATGATTGAGGTTTATATAAAACTATGTACATGTGAAACAGTATCTGTGTGGTTTTGTAGTAGATTTCTCTGGGGGTATATTGATTGACAACAATATATTTTTTGGGGGGGCTAAATCAATGCTTCTCCAATTTGAGGATTGTCAGTTCTGCCAATGCCATTGTGGATCGTCACCCAAATTCTCAGAGAACAGCGACAAGAGTCTCTCTACAGCAGGGATTCCCAACCTCGGTCCTGGGGACAGCTGATTCAAATAATCATCAAGCTTTGTAGTTCTAGGGCAAAAAAAATAAACGTGCACCCCTTGGGGTCCCCAGGACCAAGTTTGAGAAACACTGCACTACAGGCTCTCTACAGGCTACAGGCTCCTTTAATGGGCTACAGGCTCCCTTAACGGGCTCTCTACAGGCTACATGATCTCTACAGGCTTGCTACAGGCTACAGGCTCCCTACAGTCTCTCTACAGGCTACAGGCTCTCTACAGGCTCGCTACAGTCTCCATACAGGCTACAGGCCCTCTACAGTCTCTCTTAACAGGCTACAGGCTCTTCACAGTCTCCATACAGGCTACAGGCTCTCTACAGTCTCCATACAGGCTACAGGCCCTCTACAGTCTCTCTTAACAGGCTACAGGCTCTTCACAGTCTCCATACAGGCTACAGGCTCTCTACAGTCTCCATACAGGCTACATGCGCTCTACAGGCTCTCTTAACAGACTACAGGCTCTCTACAGGCTACAGGCTCTCTACAGGCTCTCTACGGGCTACAGGCTCTCTACAGGCTACAGGCTCTCTACAGGCTACAGGCTCTCTACAGGCTCTCTACGGGCTACAGGCTCTCTACAGGCTACAGGCTCTCTACAGGCTCTCTTAACAGATTACAGGCTCTCTACAGGCTACAGGGTCTCTACAGGCTACAGGGTCTCTACAGTCTCTCTTAACAGACTACAGGCTCTCTACAGGCTCTCTTAACAGATTACAGGCTCTCTACAGGCTACATGATCTCTACAGGCTCGCTACAGGCTACAGGCTCCCTACAGTCTCTCTACAGGCTCGCTACAGTCTCCATACAGGCTACAGGCCCTATAGAGTCTCTCTTAACAGGCTACAGGCTCTCTACAGGCCCTCTACAGTCTCCATACAGGCTACAGGCTCTTTACAGTCTCCATACAGGCTACAGGCTCTCTACAGTCTCCACACAGGCTACATGCTCTCTACTGGCTCTCTACAGTCTCGCTTAACAGGCTACATGCTCTCTACAGGCTCTCTTAACAGACTACAGGCTCTCTACAGGCTACAGACTCTCTACGGGTTCTCTACAGGATCTCTACAGGATCTCTACAGGCTCTCTACAGGCTCTTTACAGGCTATAGGCTCTTTACAGTCTCCATACAGGCTCTCTTAACAGACTACAGGCTCTACAGGCTACAGGATTTCTACAGGATCTCTACAGGATCTCTACAGGCTCTCTACAGGCTCTCTACAGGCTCTTTACAGGCTCTCTTAACAGACTACAGGCTCTACAGGCTACAGGATTTCTACAGGATCTCTACAGGATCTCTACAGGCTCTCTACAGGCTCTCTACAGGCTCTCTACAGGCTCTCTACAGGCTATAGGCACTTTACAGTCTCCATACAGGCTCTCTACAGGCTCTCTACAGGCTCTCTACAGGCTATAGGCTCTTTACAGTCTCCATACAGGCTCTCTACAGGCTCTCTACAGGCTATAGGCACTTTACAGTCTCCATACAGGCTCTCTACAGGCTCTCTACCGGCTCTCTACAGGCTATAGGCTCTTTACAGTCTCCATACAGGCTCTCTAAAGGCTCTCTATAGGCTACAGGCTCTCTACAGGCTGCTGACTCTCTATAGGCTACAGGCTCTCTACAGGCTGCTGACTCTCTATAGGCTACAGGCTCTCTACAGGCTGCTGAAGCTCTACAGGCTACAGGCTCTCTACAGGCTGCTGACTCTCTATAGGCTACAGGCTGCTGACTCTCTATAGGCTGCTGACTCTCTATAGGCTACAGGCTATCTTAATAGGCTACAGGCTCTCTACAGGCTCTCTACAGGCTCTCTACAGGCTCTCTACAGGCTCTCTACAGGCTCTCTACAGGCTCTCTACAGGCTCTCTACATAGGCTACAGGCTCTCCACAGGCTACAGGCTCTAAAGGCTATCTTAACAGGCTACAGCCTCTCCATAGGCTACAGGCTCTACAGTCTCTCTACAGGCTACAGGCTCTCTACAAGCTCTCTACAGTCTCCATACAGGCTACAAGCCCAGTACTGGCTCTCTACAGTCTCTCTACAGGCTCTCTACAGTCTCTCTAGTCTCTCTAGTCTCTCTACAGGCTCTCTACATAGGCTACAGGCTCTCCACAGGCTACAGTCTCTAAAGGCTATCTTAACAGGCTACAGGCTCTCCACAGGCTACAGTCTCTAAAGGCTATCTTAACAGGCTACAGGCTCTCCACAGGCTACAGTCTCTAAAGGCTATCTTAACAGGCTACAGTCTCTACAGTCTCTCTACAGGCTACAGGCTCTCTACAGGTTCTCTACAGGCTCCACACTCTCTACAGGCTCCAGACTCTCTACAGGCTCCAGACTCTCTACAGGCTCCAGACTCTCTACAGGCTCCACACTCTCTACAGGCTCCACACTCTCTACAGGCTCCACACTCTCTACAGGCTCCACACTCTCTACAGGCTCCAGACTCTCTACAGGCTCCAGACTCTCTACAGGCTCCACACTCTCTACAGGCTCCACACTCTCTACAGGCTCCACACTCTCTACAGGCTCCACACTCTCTACAGGCTCCACACTCTCTACAGGCTCCACACTCTCTACAGGCTCCACACTCTCTACAGGCTCCACACTCTCTACAGGCTCCACACTCTCTACAGGCTCCAGACTCTCTACAGGCTCCAGACTCTCTACAGGCTCCAGACTCTCTACAGGCTCCAGACTCTCTACAGGCTCCAGACTCTCTACAGGCTCCAGACTCTCTACAGGCTCCACACTCTCTACAGGCTCCACACTCTCTACAGGCTCCACACTCTCTACAGGCTCCACACTCTCTACAGGCTCCACACTCTCTACAGGCTCCAGACTCTCTACAGGCTCCAGACTCTCTACAGGCTCCAGACTCTCTACAGGCTCCAGACTCTCTACAGGCTCCAGACTCTCTACAGGCTCCAGACTCTCTACAGGCTCCAGACTCTCTACAGGCTCCAGACTCTCTACAGGCTCCAGACTCTCTACAGGCTCCACACTCTCTACAGGCTCCACACTCTCTACAGGCTCCACACTCTCTACAGGCTCCAGACTCTCTACAGGCTCCAGACTCTCTACTGGCTCTCTGCTGGCTCTCTGCTGGCTCTTACCTGTCTGAAGTAAAGATACAGGAAGTTCTCCTCACTAGTTCACGTCCACATTGATTTCCTGTTTTTTGTAATGCTATTTACACACTACAAGGTCGAAATAACACTCTGAAATTGTAAAAATGATGCTAATGCACATTTAGTGTAAGAGGTGGTGGGATGGAGTTTTTAGCCCACAGCATGACATCACAATCTGATTATTCTGACCAATCCTCTTTTATTTGCATATGTATCCTCCTACTATGAAGGGGTAAGCGATGTAGGCTCTAGTCAGTATAGACGAGCCTTTCCGCCAATCAGGGCTGTGTATGTATATATATAAACATTTGTATCAACACGCCCATACGATCAGACTGAGCATTTCAATGGCAAAGGCAGCTTAGGGAAATAAATGATTGAAAAAATATTTACCTTTTTTAAATGAAATAAACACAGTGATTTATTAGACATACAGTGATGATTGAAACATTTAGAAGACTGCATGGGGTCTTTAAGCAAACAGTCAATGCAGCCACCACCCACCACCGTCCTCACCCTCTCCTCTCTTATTCCCTTCCTCTCTGTCCCCTCCCTCCGCTTAAACCCTTCCTCCTTGTTTGTGTATCAGACAATTGGTGGATACTTTCTCACTGCCTCTTGACCAATGACCTGCGAGATATGAGTTAATAACTTCCTGTTCAGCTTGGGGCTCTGCCCCCCACCCCCCTCCTCCTGGTTCAATACAAACAAACAGCCAATGCGATGATATCACGTTAACCTCCCCTTCCTCTCCGTACTCCCTCCCTTTCCCCCCTCAATTCCCCATATGTGAATGTGTTGTATTAGTGTTCTTTTTTAAAGGGGGTTAATCCCTATGTGAACAGAGCTCCGGGGCACCGCATGGCTACCCACTGGCCCAGCAGCACTGGGAAACACAGAGAGGCCTGGAAAAGGCTGCTGCTGGAACACTGGAATGGGTGGTACTGAAATGAGCGATACTGAACTGGGTGGTACTGAAATGAGCGATACTGAACTGGGTGGTACTGAAATGAGCGATACTGAACTGGGTGGTACTGAAATGAGCAATACTGAACTGGGTGGTACTGAAATGAGCGATACTGAACTGGGTGGTACTGAAATGAGCAATACTGAACTGGGCAACACTGAAATGAGCAATACTGAACTGGCCAACACTGAAATGAGCCATACTGAACTGGCCGACACTGAAATGAGCAATACTGAACTGGGTGGTACTGAAATGAGCGATACTGAACTGGCCAACACTGAAATGAGCAATACTGAACTGGCCAACACTGAAATGAGCGATACTGAACTGGCCGACACTGAAATGAGCAATACTGAACTGGCCAACACTGAAATGAGCCATACTGAACTGGCCGACACTGAAATGAGCAATACTGAACTGGCCGGTACTGAAATGAGCAATACTGATCTGGCCGACACTGAAATGAGCAACACTGGGACACTGTAATGGGCGACACTGGCTACATTACAGTGGATAACAGTAGATAAGTGCACATTGGATAACTGTGTTGAAGTGCAGTGCAGTTGGCCAACAGTCCTGATCCATACACATTTGTTTACTTGCTTTGGGTATCTGCATTCAGGACAGTTCTCCAAGCCATTACACATATCATCCTTACCGGAGCAGGCACCTGGTGTGTGGTGGCCATTTTGAGGAAGCTTCTCTGAAGCTGCAGAGCGTTGTTCACCATCTCCGCCTGTCAATCACAGAGGTTAAAATGTCAAATCTGAGATTATTATAAGCCACACTCTGCACTGCATCATGCTGGTAACAATGCATTAGTCAGGTCCCACAAGGCATGTCCCATGTTTGGGAAAACCTCCAGAGGAACTCCGGTTTTGCCATAAAAGGAGCTTTCCTAACTTAAAAAAACACCTCTAACCCACACACCCCCTCCTCCTCATTTCACTGTGATTGGAGAAGGAGATTAAGTGAATGTTGTTTTACGAAAGAAAAGACCCATGAAGGAATATCCTCCCCCCATCCCCCGTCCCATTTCACCACATATTAAGGCTATTTCACTGCCGTTCTGCTTTTCCACATATTAAAGTCCTCACTTATTTAATTCCCATTTGAAATCATGTCTCCCCTGAGAAAGGGATTTCTGCAATTGGACTTGCTGCCAATGCCTGGTATGAATCAAGGTTAAAATGTTGGCTTTATTTTGGGAGTCTGAAGAGAAATCATCAAAGTGGTTGCCAACATGATTACTAGCCACAAACTACACCTCATCTCCCTTTGGAAAACGGCCTGACATCTTCATGGAAAAGGTCCTTGTGTCGCGTTTTAAATATTGGAATGTAGGGTTAAAGTTCAAACACACTCCCGCCATTGGCTTTGTAGGGGACAGGAAACAAACTATAATTTAAAGCACTCCTACTCCTCCCATCTATCTAGAGTGGTTTTCTGTAGAGAGCCAGAGTGGTTTTCCCTGGCCAAGCCCTGGACCCCACACAGTCAGAGGTTCCCAGAGCCAACTTCTTTGAGAGATAAAACAAGGAGAATCTACCATGTCTCTGTCCCAAATGGAACCCAATTCCTTACAGACTGCCATATTGGATGCATATCTCCATATAATACTAGTCCCATTGACAGAAAGCAGGCAGGGGAGTGAAGTGGTCACTAAGTGCTCCTCTCAACATCCCTCCAGCCCTACAGTCACTGGTAGAGAAAATCTCACTGTGTTAAAGATTCATCTTAAATGTGGTTGCGATTTGGCTTGGTGACAACAGTTGCATATACAGTATCATTAAATCAAGTTACACACCAAGTTTATCTCAATGGAAGTAGTAGAGCAGCCTGGGAAAACAGAGTAGTCCAGCAGGACAGAGTAGTATAGCAGGACAGAGTAGTATAGCAGGACAGAGTAGTATAGCAGGACAGAGTAGTCCGGCAGGACAGAGTAGTACGGCAGGACAGAGCAGTACAGCAGGACAGAGTAGAATAGCAGGACAGAGTAGAATAGCAGGACAGAGTAGTACGGCAGGACAGAGCAGTACGGCAGGACAGAGCAGTACAGCAGGACAGAGTAGTACAGCAGGACAGAGTAGTACAGCAGGACAGAGTAGTACAGCAGGACAGAGCAGAATAGCAGGACAGAGTAGTCTAGCAGGACAGAGTAGTCTAGCAGGACAGAGTAGTCCAGCAGGACAGAGTAGTACAGCAGGACAGAGTAGTACAGCAGGACAGAGTAGTATAGCAGGACAGAGTAGTCCAGCAGGACAGAGTAGTACGGCAGGACAGAGTAGTACGGCAGGACAGAGTAGTACGGCAGGACAGAGTAGTACAGCAGGACAGAGTAGTACAGCAGGACAGAGTAGTACAGCAGGACAGAGTAGTACAGCAGGACAGAGTAGTACAGCAGGACAGAGTAGTATAGCAGGACAGAGCAGTATAGCAGGACAGAGTAGTACAGCAGGACAGAGTAGTACGGCAGGACAGAGCAGTACAGCAGGACAGAGCAGTACAGCAGGACAGAGCAGTATAGCAGGACAGAGCAGTATAGCAGGACAGAGTAGTCCGGCAGGACAGAGTAGTCCGGCAGGACAGAGTAGTCCGGCAGGACAGAGCAGTACGGCAGGACAAAGTAGTATAGCAAGACAAAGTAGTATAGCAAGACAGAGCAGTATAGCAGGACAGAGTAATCCAGCAGGACAGAGTAGTATAGCAGGACAGAGTAGTATAGCAGGACAGAGTAGTACAGCAGGACAGAGTAGTCCAGCAGGACAGAGTAGTCCAGCAGGACAGAGTAGTATAGCAGGACAGAGTAATATAGCAGGACAGAGTAGTACAGCAGGACAGAGTAGTACAGCAGGACAGAGTAGTATAGCAGGACAGGGTAGTCCAGCAGGACAGAGTAGTCCAGCAGGACAGAGTAGTACAGCAGGACAGAGTAGTATAGCAGGACAGAGTAATATAGCAGGACAGAGTAGTACAGCAGGACAGAGTAGTACAACAGGACAGAGTAGTACAGCAGGACAGAGTAGTACAACAGGACAGAGTAGTACAACAGGACAGAGTAGTACAACAGGACAGAGTAGTACAACAGGACAGAGTAGTATAACAGGACAGAGTAGTATAACAGGACAGAGTAGTACAGCAGGACAGAGTAGTCCAGCAGGACAGAGTAGTCCAGCAGGACAGAGTAGTATAGCAGGACAGAGTAATATAGCAGGACAGAGTAGTACAGCAGGACAGAGTAGTACAGCAGGACAGAGTAGTATAGCAGGACAGGGTAGTCCAGCAGGACAGAGTAGTCCAGCAGGACAGAGTAGTACAGCAGGACAGAGTAGTATAGCAGGACAGAGTAATATAGCAGGACAGAGTAGTATAACAGGACAGAGTAGTATAACAGGACAGAGTAGTACAGCAGGACAGAGTAGTATAACAGGACAGAGTAGTACAGCAGGACAGAGTAGTACAACAGGACAGAGTAGTATAGCAGGACAGAGTAGTATAACAGGACAGAGTAGTATAACAGGACAGAGTAGTATAGCAGGACAGAGTAGTATAACAGGACAGAGTAGTATAACAGGACAGAGTAATACAGCAGGACAGAGTAGTATAACAGGACAGAGTAGTATAGCAGGACAGAGTAGTACAGCAGGACAGAGTAGTACAGCAGGACAGAGTAGTACAACAGGACAGAGTAGTATAAGAGGACAGAGTAGTATAGCAGGACAGAGTAGTACAACAGGACAGAGTAGTACAACAGGACAGAGTAGTACAGCAGGACAGAGTAGTATAGCAGGACAGAGTAGTATAAGAGGACAGAGTAGTATAGCAGGACAGAGTAGTACAGCAGGACAGAGTAGTACAGCAGGACAGAGTAGTACAACAGGACAGAGTAGTATAAGAGGACAGAGTAGTATAGCAGGACAGAGTAGTACAACAGGACAGAGTAGTACAACAGGACAGAGTAGTATAAGAGGACAGAGTAGTATAGCAGGACAGAGTAGTACAACAGGACAGAGTAGTACAACAGGACAGAGTAGTCCGGCAGGACAGAGTAGTCCGGCAGGACAGAGTAGTCCGGCAGGACAGAGCAGTACGGCAGGACAAAGTAGTATAGCAAGACAAAGTAGTATAGCAAGACAGGGCAGTATAGCAGGACAGAGTAATCCAGCAGGACAGAGTAGTATAGCAGGACAGGGTAGTATAACAGGACAGAGTAGTATAACAGGACAGAGTAGTATAGCAGGACAGAGTAGTACAGCAGGACAGAGTAGTACAACAGGACAGAGTAGTACAGCAGGACAGAGTAGTACAACAGGACAGAGTAGTACAGCAGGACAGAGTAGTATAGCAGGACAGAGTAATATAGCAGGACAGAGTAATATAGCAGGACAGAGTAGTACAACAGGACAGAGTAGTACAGCAGGACAGAGTAGTACAACAGGACAGAGTAGTACAGCAGGACAGAGTAGTCCAGCAGGACAGAGTAGTCCAGCAGGACAGAGTAGTATAGCAGGACAGAGTAATATAGCAGGACAGAGTAGTACAGCAGGACAGAGTAATATAGCAGGACAGAGTAGTACAGCAGGACAGAGTAGTCCAGCAGGACAGAGTAGTCCAGCAGGACAGAGTAGTATAGCAGGACAGAGTAATATAGCAGGACAGAGTAGTACAGCAGGACAGAGTAGTACAGCAGGACAGAGTAGTATAACAGGACAGAGTAGTATAACAGGACAGAGTAGTACAGCAGGACAGAGTAGTACAGCAGGACAGAGTAATATAGCAGGACAGAGTAGTACAGCAGGACAGAGTAGTACAGCAGGACAGAGTAGTATAACAGGACAGAGTAGTATAACAGGACAGAGTAGTATAGCAGGACAGAGTAGTACAGCAGGACAGAGTAGTATAACAGGACAGAGTAGTACAGCAGGACAGAGTAGTATAACAGGACAGAGTAGTATAGCAGGACAGAGTAGTACAACAGGACAGAGTAGTACAACAGGACAGAGTAGTACAACAGGACAGAGTAGTACAGCAGGACAGAGTAGTACAGCAGGACAGAGTAGTACAACAGGACAGAGTAGTATAAGAGGACAGAGTAGTATAGCAGGACAGAGTAGTACAACAGGACAGAGTAGTACAACAGGACAGAGTAGTACAGCAGGACAGAGTAGTATAGCAGGACAGAGTAGTATAAGAGGACAGAGTAGTATAGCAGGACAGAGTAGTACAG
>NC_088223.1:18398047-18553047 GCF_036934945.1 Oncorhynchus masou masou
CATAGGTAAGATGCAGTAGATGGTATCGAGTACAGTATATACAGTGGGGCAAAAAGGTATTTAGTCAGCCACCAATTGTGCAAGTTCTCCCATTTAAAAAGATGAGAGAGGCCTGTAATTTTCATCATAGGTACACTTCAACTATGACAGACAAAATGAGGAAAAAAAAAATCCAGAAAATCACATTGTAGGATTTTTAATGAATTTATTTCCAAATTATGGTGGAAAATAAGTATCTGGTCACCTACAAACAAGCAAGATATCTGGCTCTCACAGACCTGTAACTTATTCTTTAAGAGGCTCTTCTGTCCCTCTCGTTACTTGTATTAATGGCACCTGTTTGAACTTGTTATCAGCATAAAAGACACCTGTCCACAACCTCAAACAGTCACACTCCAAACTCCACTATGGCCAAGACCAAAGAGCTGTCAAAGGACACCAGAAACAAAATTGTAGACCTGCACCAGGCTGGGAAGACTGAATCTGCAATAGGTAAGCAGCTTGGTTTGAAGAAATCAACTGTGGGAGCAATTATTAGGAAATGGAAGACATACAAGACCACTGATAATCTCCCTCGATCTGGGGCTCCAGGCAAGATCTCACCCTGTGGGGTCAAAATGATCACAAGAACAGTGAGCAAAACTCCCAGAACCACACGGGGGGACCTAGTGAATGACCTGCAGAGAGCTGGGACCAAAGTAACAAAGCCTACCATCAGTAACACACTACGCCGCCAGGGACTCAAATCCTGCAGTGCCAGACGTGTCCCCCTGCTTAAGCCAGTACATATCCAGGCACGTCTGAAGTTTGCTAGAGAGCATTTGGATGATCCAGAAGAAGATTGGGAGAATGTCATATGGTCAGATGAAACCAAAATATAACTGGTAAAACTTGGTAAAACCTCAACTCGTCGTGTTTGGAGGACAATTAATGCTGAGTTGCATCCAAAGAACACCATACCTACTGTGAAGCATGGGGGTGGAACCATCATGCTTTGGGGCTATTTTTCTGCAAAGAGACCAGGACAACTGATCCGTGTAAAGGAAAGAATGAATGGGGCCATGTATCGTGAGATTTTGAGTGAAAACCTCTTTCCATCAGCAAGGGCATTGAAGATGAAACATGGCTGGGTCTTTCAGCATGACAATGATCCCAAACACACCGCCCGGGCAACGAAAGAGTGGGTTCGTAAGAGGCATTTCAAGGTCCTGGAGTGGCCTAGCCAGTCTCCAGATCTCAACCCCATAGAAAATCTTTGGAGGGAGTTGAAAGTCTGTGTTTCACAGCAACAGCCCCAAAACATCACTGCTCTAGAGGAGATCTGCATGGAGGAATGGGCCAAAATACCAGCAACAGTGTGTGAAAACCTTGTGAAGACTTACAGAAAACGTTTGACCTCTGTCTGTTTCCTGAAGTCCACAATCATCTCCTTAGTTTTGTTGACGTTGAGTGTGAGGTTATTTTCCTGACACCACGGTCCGAGGGCCCTCACCTCCTCCCTGTAGGCCGTCTCGTCGTTGTTGGTAATCAAGCCTACCACTGTAGTGTCGTCCGCAAACTTGATGATTGAGTTGGAGGCGTGCATGGCCACGCAGTCGTGGGTGAACAGGGAGTACAGGAGAGGGCTCAGAACGCACCCTTGTGGGGCCCCAGTGTTGAGGATCAGCGGGGTGGAGATGTTGTTACCTACCCTCACCACCTGGGGGCGGCCCGTCAGGAAGTCCAGTACCCAGTTGCACAGGGCGGGGTCGAGACCCAGGTGGTGAGTTTGGAGGGTACTATGGTGTTAAGTGCTGAGCTGTAGTCGATGAACAGCAGTCTCACATAGGTATTCCTCTTGTCCAGATGGGTTAGGGCAGTGTGCAGTGTGGTTGAGATTGCATCGTCTGTGGACCTATTTGGGCGGTAAGCAAATTGGAGTGGGTCTAGGGTGTCAGGTAGGGTGGAGGTGATATGGTCCTTAACTAGTCTCTCAAAGCACTTCATGATGACGGAAGTGAGTGCTACGGGGCGGTAGTCGTTTAGCTCAGTTACATTTCTTGGGAACAGGGACAATGGTGGCCCTCTTGAAGCATGTGGGAACAGCAGCCTGGGATAAGGTTTGATTGAATATGTCCGTAAACACGCCAGCCAGCTGGTCTGCGCATGCTCTGAGGACGCGGCTGGGGATGCCGACTGGGCCTGCAGCCTTGCGAGGTTTAACACGTTTAAATGTTTTACTCACGTTGGCTGCAGTGAAGGAGAGTCCGCATGTTTTGGTTGCGGGCCGTGTCAGTGGCACTGTATTGTCCTCAAACCGGGCAAAAAAGTTATTTAGTCTGCCTGGGAGCAAGACATCCTGGTCCGTGACGGGGCTGGTTTTCTTTTTGTAATCCGTGATTGAGCCACATACCTCTTGTGTCTGAGCCGTTGAATTGCGGCTCTACTTTGTCTCTATACTGACGCTTAGCTTGTTTGATTCCTGACATTTAATCCTAGTAAAAATGCCCTGTCTTAGGTCAGTTAGGATCACCACTTTATTTTAAGAATGTGAAATGTCAGAATAACTGTAGAGAGATTGATTTATTTCAGCATTTATTTTGCAGCCATTTTGCCACAACTTTGTCAGTATGCTTGGGGTCATTGTCCATTTGCTTGGGGTCAAGACCCATTTGCGACCAAGCTTTAATTTCCTGACTGATGTCTTGAGATGTTGCTTCAATATATCCACGTAATTTTCCCTCCTCATGATGCCATTTATTTTGGGAAGTGCACCAGTCCCTCCTGCAGCAAAGCACCCCCACAACATGATGCTGCCACCCCCATGCTTCACGGTTGGGATGGTGTTCTTCGGCTTGCAAGCTTCCCCTTTTTCCTCCAAACATAATGATGATCATTATGGCCAAACAGTTCTATTTTTGTTTCATCAGACCAGAGGACATTTTCTCCAAAAAATACCATGTCCCCATGTGCAGTTGCAAGTGGCTTCTTCCTTGCTGAGTGGCCTTTCAGGTTATGTTGATATAGGACTCGTTTGACTGTGGATATAGATAATTTTGTACCTGTTTCCTCCAGTATCTTCACAAGGTCCTTTGCTGTTGTTCTGGGATTGATTTGCACTTTTCGTACGTTAATCTCTAGGAGACAGAACGCATCTCCGGCTGCGTGGTCCCATGGTGTTTATACTTGCGTACTATTGTAAAGAGGCACTGAATTTGAAAATAGGCCTTGAAATGGATCCACAGGTACACCTCCAATTGACTCAAATGATGTCAATTAGCTTATAAGAAGCTTCTATTTTTGTATATTTTTTTTAACCTTTATTTAACCAGGCAAGTCAGTTCTTATTTTCAATGACGGCCGAGGAACAGTGGGTTAACTGCCTGTTCAGGGGCAGAACGACAGATTTGTACCTTGTCAGCTCGGGGGTTTGAACTTGCAACCTTCCGGTTACTAGTCCAACGCTCTAACCACTAGGCTACCCTGCCGCCATGACATCATTTTCTGGAATTTTCCATGCTGTTTAAAGGCACAGTCAATTTAGTGTTTGTAAACTTCTGACCCACTGAAATTGTGATACAGTGAATTATAAGTGAAATAATCTGTATGTAACAATCTGTAACAGTTGTTGGAAAAATGACTTGTGTCATGGACAAAGTAGATGTCCTAACCGACTTGCCAAACTATAGTTTGTTAACAATACATTTGTGGAGTGGTTGAAAAAACAAGTTAACTCCAACCTAAGTGTATGTAAACTTCCAACTTCAACTGTACCTAAAAATGATAAATGATAAATAGAACGCTCCGTTTGTCCAAATATTTTCTCTTCTCTCCCTTTGTGTCCCGCTACATGGCTAGGGTATAAATGTCATAGCTAGGGTGTAAATGTCATGGCTAGGGTGTAAATGTCATGGCTAGGGTGTAGATGTCATGGCTAGGGTGTAAATGCCATGGCTAGGGTGTAAATGTCATGGCTAGGGTGTAAATGTCATGGCTAGGGTGTAGATGTCATGGCTAGGGTGTAAATGTCATGCCTAGGGTGTAGATGTCATGGCTAGGGTGTAGATGTCACGGCTAGGGTGTAAATGTCATGGCTAGGGTGTAGATGTCATGGCTAGGGTGTAGATGTCACGGCTAGGGTGTAGATTTCATGGCTAGGGTGTAAATGTCATGGCTAGGTTGTAGATGTCATGGCTAGGGTGTAGATGTCATGGCTAGGGTGTAGATGTCATGGCTAGGGTATAAATGTCATGGCTAGGGTGTGGATGTCATGGCTGGAGTGTAGATGTCATGGCTAGGGTGTAGATGTCATGGCTAGGGTGTAGATGTCATGGCTCGGGTGTAGATGTCATGGCTAGGGTGTAGATGTCATGGCTCGGGTGTAAATGTCATGGCTAGGGTGTAAATGTCATGGCTAGAGTGTGGATGTCATGGCTGGAGTGTAGATGTCATGGCTAGGGTGTAGATGTCATGGCTAGGGTGTACATGTCATGGCTCGGGTGTAAATGTCATGGCTAGGGTGTAGATGTCATGGCTAGGGTGTAGATGTCACGGCTAGGGTGTAGATGTCACGGCTAGGGTGTAGATTTCATGGCTAGGGTGTAAATGTCATGGCTAGGGTGTGGATGTCATGGCTAGGGTGTAGATGTCATGGCTAGGGTGTGGATGTCATGGCTGGAGTGTAGATGTCATGGCTAGGGTGTAGATGTCATGGCTAGGGTGTAGATGTCATGGCTTGGGTGTAAATGTCATGGCTAGGGTGTGGATGTCATGGCTAGGGCACGGTAATATGATGTTTCAGTGAACAGTGTGAGGCTGGTGGGTTTTTGGACGTGGATAAATGTGCCGTTCTGTCAGGAGAGGAGTGGAGGAGAGGAGAAGCTTCAACCCAAGCAACCTCCTCCCTTCTTCTGCAGATGGCTTCTCTCCCTCACTGCAAGCTGTGGTGGGCTCACTGCTGTGTCTGTAAAGCAAACAGCGCCATCTAGTGAAAAGGATGGTTTTCCACGATTTTCTCCACACTCCCGCTATTCAAAATAGTACAAGATGAATATCTGCAATATTTAATCAACGTTACTTTAATGAAGCATTCCATCGGAGAAAATGTAAATACTCGTACCTAACGGGACACCAACACATTGACGCCATCAAGTGCTTTTAAGTACTTTTAAACTTAAATCAAGACGCTGTGTGTAATGATGAAAGAGTTGTGTTGTGGGCTGGAAGGAATGTGTGCAGTGGGTACTAGCCTACTGGAACGTTTTGAGTCTCTGTTTTAAGCGTTACCTCGTTCTATTTTCTCTGCTTTACTCCAGCCTTCCATCCTCATTAGAGAAGCACTTCATTAAACAGAGCCTGATGACTACAGCTCTCCTCTCCTCTCTGGAAAGACAGTTTGTGTGTGTATGGTGTGTTTGTGTGTTTGTGCATGTGTGCCTGCCTCTGTGTGTGTTGACGACGATCTCCTTTCCCAACACCAGAAGCAAAATCCTTTACATAGAGTTATTATATTTACAGTAGGTCTCCCTGTAGTGTGTGATGGTAACCAACTGGTCTATTAGCTGGTCCATTGTGTTATTCCTTCACACTACTAATTAGAATTCTGCTGTTGTGTCATGTTGTGTGTGAAAGGGAATGTCAGTGTGTGTGGTTGTGTGTAAGAATATCATATATTTTCATGTCATTCTGTGTACTGTGTATAGCTTGTGTTCACTCTGTTTTGTTCACTCTCTCTCTCTCCCTCTCCCTCTCTCTCTCTGTCTCTCCGTCTCTCTCACGCTCTCTCAATTCAATTCCATTCAAGGGCTTTATTGGCATGGGACACATTATGTTAACATTGCCAATGCAAGTGCAGTAGATAATAAACAAAAATGAAATAAACAATAAAAAATAACAGTAAACATTACACTCACAGAAGTTCCAAAAGACATTTGAAATGTCATATTATGTATATATTCAGTGTTGTAACGATGTACAAATAGTTAAACATAAACATGGGTTGTGTTTTCTCTACCCCTTTCTCTCTCTCTCCCTCCACTTTCTTGCTCTCTCACTCCCTCCCTTTCTCTCTCTCCTTTTCTCCCTCTTTCTTTCCCTCTCTCTTTTTCTCTCCCTCTGCTTCCCCCGTTCTCTCTACCTCCTCTCTCTCTCCCAGGCGGCCGGGGGCAATACATCTCACCAGGTCAGTTTTTCCTACTTTAATGGCTTCAACTCTCTCCTGAACAACATGGATGTCATTAGGAAGATCTATACCACACTGGCTGGGAGCAGTAGAGTCCTGGAAGTCACTAAAGGTTGGTAGACATACATACGCTGACGCACATGCAGGCATGCACAGAGACGTTCATGCACGCACACACACACACACACACACGTTCATGCACGCACACACACACACGTTCATGCACGCACGCACACACAGCATACATGCGTACACAGACACACACGCACACAGAGAATGTGTGTGTGTGTGGTAGTTTTGTTTGTTTTCTTTTTTCCACTCCCCACCCCCCACCTCCTCCTCCTTGTCTACATTTGATTGGCCCTGCTGGATGCGTCCCAACAGACACATGGGAAGTTTACCCAGAATTCTCAGCAGCAGCTGCGGGTCTCTCACTGGGCCTGTCTGTGACACATCCTCCCTGGCTCTGGCTTGGCTAGGAGTTTCCCCTGAGTTTCAGATCTAGGATCAGCTGACCCTGCCCAAATTCTACCCTAAACCAATAGAGTGTAAACGGCCAGGACCAAACTAACAGTTGTTTCACAAATCACAAATAGCATAGAGGAAAGGAAAAACATACACAATATGTCATGATTTGACGTGATATGACGAGGCGGCAGGTAGCCTAGTGGTTAGACCGTTGGGCTCGTAACCAAAAGGTTGCAAGGTAAAAAATCTGTCGTTCTGCCCCTGTCCACGGCAGTTAACCCACTGTTCCTAGGCCGTCATTGAAAATAAGAATTTGTTCTTAACTAACTTGCCGAGTTAAATAAAGATAAATTAAAAAAAATAAGAATGACAGTTAACATGTGTTTAATCAAGAGTTATCAATTAGCTCAACAGCCCCCCTCCACATAATTTCTCTCACTCCCTCTCTACCTCAGATGCCAGTTGTTGAACTGTACCAATGTCTCTCCCTGTCTGGTATTTGCTGAGCACTGGCTTGGTTCTCTCTCTCTTTCTTTCTTGATGCTGAGTAGGTCAGTTCACCGCATGGCTCTGGGGTTCTGGGTTCTGGGTATGTGAGTGTGATGCTATCGGGGCCTTATCGGGGGTGTGGGCCTGAGTTCAATTGGCTGTTCCCACCGTGGCGTGGCCATGGCTGGGCTGTGGTGCCCCCCCAGCCACAGTCATTAGGCTCTACTGGGACCTGGTCTGTGCGTGCAGAGCTCCACGTCTCCATCTCTCTTTCGCTCTCCCCCCACCCTCTGTGACCCCCACCAACCGGCCTGATTGATTCCGTATGTGAGGCGGGGCCACTGTTTTGGTTTGGAACGTCATCGCTGTGGTTACCGCCTCCACGCCCTCATTTCTTAGGGCAGGGCTGATTACAACATTCACTCCAATGAAATTAATGCAACTCGTTCTGTGGTCCGCTACATGGAATATACACAATATATGCAAGAGTATGTGAACACCCCTTCAAATCAGTGGATTCAGCAACACCTGTTGCTGACAGGTGTATAAGATCAAGCACACAGCCATGCCATCTCCATAGACAAACATTGGCAGTAGAATGGCGTGACACCGTCATAGGATGCCACCTTTCCAACAACTCAGTTTGTCAAATTTCTGTCCTGCTAGAACTGCCCCGGACAACTGTAAGGGATGCTATAGTGATGTGGAAATGCTGACTGCTGAGTCCCACAAAACACCTGTCTCAACATCAACAGTGAAGAGGCGACTCCGGGATGGTGGCCTTCTAGGCAGAGTTGCAAAGAAAAAGCCATATCTCAGACTGGCCAATAAAAATAAAAGATTAAGATGGGGAATAGAACACAGACACTGGACAGAGGAACTCTGCCTAGAAGGCCAGCATCCCGGAGTTGCCTCTTCACTGTTGATGTTGAGACTGGTGTTTTGCGTGTACTATTTCATGAAGCTGACAGTTGAGGACTTGTGAGCCATCTGTTTCTCAAACTAGACACTCTAATGTACTTGTCCTCTTGCTCAGTTGTGCACCGGGGCCTCCCATTCCTCTTTCTATTCTGGTTAAAGTCAGTTTGCGCTGTTCTGGGAAGGGAGTAGTACACAGTGTCATACAAGAGCTTCAGTTTCTTGGCAATTTCTCGCATGGAGTAGACTTCATTTCTCAGAACTGACGAGTTTCAGAAGGAAGTCCTTTGTTTCTGGCCATTTTGAGCCTGTAATCGAACCCACAAATGCTGATGCTCCAGATACTCAACTAGTCTGAAGAAGGCCAGTTTTATTGCTTATTTAATCAGAACAACAGTTTTCAGCTGTGCTAACATAATTGCTAAATAGTTCTCTAATGATTAATTAGCTTTTTAAAATTATTATCCTGGATTAGCTAACACAACGTGCCATTGGAACACAGGAGTGATGGTTGCTGATAATGGGCCTCTTTATGCCTATGTAGATATTCCATTAAAAATCAGCCATTTCCAGCAACAACAGTCATTTACAACATTAACAATGTCTACACTGTATTTCTAATCAATTTGATGTTATTTTTATGGACAAAAAATGAGCTTTTCTTTCAAAAACAAGGACATTTCTAAGTGACCCCAAACTTATGAACTGTAGTGTAGATCTTTGTGTATAGACTGTCAGATGATCTTTGTGTATAGACTGTCAGATGATCTTTGTGTATAGATTGTCAGATGATATCGTTAAAGGAATGAGCGTTACACCGAGGCCTGTACTCTGGAGCGGGATCGATTATGAGGTGGAGAGTCCGTCATGGTCTGGGGCGGTGTGTCACAGCATCATCGGACTGAGCTTGTTGTCATTGCAGTCAATCTCAACGCTGTGCATTACAGGGACAACATCCTCCTCCCTCATGTGGTACACTTCCTGCAGGCTCATCCTGACATGACCCACCAGCCAAACTACTCGTTCTGTGCTTTATTTCCTGCAAGACAGGAATGTCAGTGTTTGGCCATGGCCAGCGAAGAGCCCAGATCTCAATCCTATTGAGCACGTCTGTGACCTGTTGGATCGGCGGGTGAGGGCTAGGGACTTTCCCCCCAGAAATGTCCAAGAACTTGCAGGTGCCTTGGTGGAAGAGTGGGGTAACATCTCACAGCAAGAACTGGCAAATCTGGTGCAGTCCAAGAGGAGGAGATGCACTGCAGTACCTAATGCAGCTGGTCGCCATACCAGATACTGACTGTTACTTTTGATTTTGACCCCACTTTGTTCAGGGACACATTATTCAATTTATGTTAGTCACATGTCTGTGGAACTTGTTCAGTTTATGTCTCAGTTGTTGAATTTTGTATGTTCATACAAATATTGACACATGTTAAGTTTTCTGAAAATAAATACAGTTGACAGTGAGAGGACGTTTCTTTTTTTGCTGAGTTTATGTGTGTCACTACACAGCCAGGACAGTGTCCTGGCTCTTTGAATAAGCTGGTCACTCAATACCAGATACCAGAGCTATAGAAATCGCACTGTAAGTCAGCCATGGCCTGAGTCCCAAATGCCACCCTATTCCCTATTTCCCAAATAGCACCCTATTCTCTATTGTTGACCAGAGCCTGGGCCCTGGTCAAAAGTAGTGCACTAAATAGGGAAATAGAATGCCATTTGGGATGTAACCCAACCCAGTTATCAACCTGTTCATTATGTACCTAACACTTCCCCTACTATACAGTCTGTCTGTCTGTCTGTCTGTCTGTCTGTCTGTCTGTCTGTCTGTCTGTCTGGCTAAAGAACAGATTAAGTCAATTCAATAAGGTTTTGTAAACAGGAAATACAAGTGGGAACTAATTTAAGGGGATTATCTCAAACACTGTATTTGTGTATAGGATGTTGGACTTGTGGGAAAGAGAGATTTTATTCTCAACTGGGATCACCTGTATAAATCAAAGATAAATAAAGTGGGAGTATCCGTCACACTCCTCTTCTCTCCTCTCATTTCCTCTTCTCTTCTCGTTGTCTGCTCTTCTTTCCTCTCCTCTCATTTCCTCTCCTCTCCTCTTTGTCTGCTCTTCTTTCCTCTCCTCTCCTCTTCTCTCCTCTGCTCTCCTCTTCGTCTCCTCCTCTCCTTTCCTTCTCTCCTGTAACAGAGGAGTTCATCATTGCGGCCCAGAGGTTTGGTCAGGTGACTCCGATGGAGGTGGACATCCTGTTCCAACTGGCCGACCTCTCTGAGTCCCGGGGGTGAGTCACACACACCCCACACACACACATACACACACAGATGACAAGGCTAGGCCTCAAATAGATAGTTCTATTCAGTTTAATAGCCTAATTACAGTTGCGTTCAAGATACATAATTATGTAAAACAGATCATACATGATAAGCCCTCTCAACCTCAGTTTTAAATCAGTCAATTCCAGCAATATTGAATGAAGCTTCATATTAAGGGAAACATTTTCCCACAGTCATTGACACTGCATAGTGTAGTTTATTCCTCTCATTGTATTTCCACATTAGCATGTACTGTTGTAGTTAATACTAGTTTTCAGTTTATTGGGTCTCAATTGCCTGTCCCATTAATCCATGTGGTTGTCATTGGATCACTGGAGCTCGTCATACCCGGTCGTTCTTCTTCCAAAATGTCTGCTTTCACTGCAGCCTGATCAAATGAGCCAGGCATGAATCTTCTGAATCCCATTTCACTCAAATAAGCCTTCAATACTCAGCATTTGTCTGAGGAAGAGGAGACCACAGGGGAAGGGGAGTCCACAGGGGAAGAGGAGTCCACAGGAGAAGGGGAGTCCACAGGGGAAGAGGAGTCCACAGGGGAAGGGGAGTCCACAGGGGATGAGGAGTCCACAGGGGAAGGGGAGTCCACAGGGGAAGATGAATCCACAGGGGAAGGGGAGTCCACAGGAGAAGAGGAGTCCACAGGGGAAGATGAATCCACAGGGGAAGGGGAACGCCAGCGGTTCTTCTAACTGTACACGGCTCACGTTCCCATTTCTCTTGCTCCATAGGGTCGACCGGCGGCGTAGAGTGCCAGTAATTTGTGACCTCTCTGAGCACCTGATTATTATTTCTGGGCAATGGGATACTTTAATAGTCTCCCCAGCCTCTGATTGGAGATGCAGGAGATAATTGTTCCCAATAATCAGAGGGGATTGAGCTGCTCCCAAATCTGGGAACGTCACAGAGATGTTATGTGGACGCTGGGGCGCATGCACAGAGTTGTAGAGGTCCCCGGAATCACGGACAAATGTTTTGTTTTGTTTGGATGCAGCGAGGGAAAGAGAGAATGAGGGAGAGGGATGTAGCTGGTCATTGATATTGTTGAATATCAAGTATTGTTGAAAATCTTACCAGGGGTCAGAAGGAAAAATTCAGAAGCATTTAAATGGTAGAACCGTTTGAAACTTTTCCCTCTCTCCTCCTCTCTTCCAGCCGTGTTGGTCTGGTGGACATTGATAGGATTGCTCCACTAGAGGAAGGGGCCCTCCCATACAACTTGGTGGAGGTCCAGAGACAGGTAAAAACAGAAAGAGAGAAAGAAGGAAAAAATGAGAGAAAAGAAGACTTGCTGATGGTTTTAGCATCTTTTACAACTCCAGAGATATAGGCTGCGATTCAATTCAAAGCTCTGTAGCGCAGTGGACTATAACATACTTTTAAAGGTAATTTACAGTTGAGCTGGCTTGCGCAGCGTTTGCCATGAATGCGATCTGTGCAAATGCCTTTAAAAGGTGCATTGTCGGCTGTTTAGTGGCCTGCACTATAGAGCACCTTGGATTGAATCCCGGCCATAGTTATTCTCTAACTGTCTAAATGTCCTGGTAATGGTCAGAGCAAAAGTTCACTGGTGATGTTGGGTCTTTCTATGATTACTTCCATTACTGAATATATATGAACAATACACTAGGACAGACTTATCCAACATGAAACATAAGAAACTGAAAAAAAATAGAATCTTTCTAAATCCCCACATACCAGTCCGATTTTCCCAGCACACTTGCTCTGTTTGTGTCATATTCTCAAATGACAGCCATTGAACTAAATGCCAAGGAGAACACAACTTCTAAAAGTGTGTCTTTGATTGGATCTCTCCAGAGAAAGAAATACAATTAGATATCAGAAGCCTCTCTATGACAGTATACTGTATCTTTGTCAACATTGTTTTTAAACCTTGTTAAGTTAAGACTAACTCCAGCCGTTTAAATAGGTTACAGGGCCTTCAAAAAGTATTCACATCCATTGACTTTTTCCACATTTTGTTGTGTTACAAATGGGGATAAAAATTGACTTTGTTTTTGTATTGTCTTTTTATGTACACAAAATGCTCTGTAATGTCAAAGTGTAAGAAAAATTCTAAAATAAAACACTTAATATATCTTGATTAGATAAGTATTCAACCCTGTGATTCAACCCTGTATTCAACCCCGATTACAGCTATGAGTCTTTTGGGTAAGTCTCTAAGGCCCCGATTGCTTTTTTATGCAGTTTTCTCTATATGCGTATTCTGACGTGGAACTTAAGCATGAGAATAGAATGCTATTCACCCACTATTGGTTTAGGGTGGAGATCTCAGAAATTAAGGTTTGGCGGAGGTGTGTCTACAGATCAGCCATATTCTGACCTTGACTTAATTCCACCACCTTTACGCTTGAGGAAACCATGAATATGGTCGGGCGAAACTACCGGTTCCAAGTGGAAAAAGCATCTACTTCATTTTTTCACATAGAAATAACAGCATTCTCCATGACCTATCATGTATACATGAATAAAAGCTATTGATAAGAGCTAGGTCAAGTTTGATAAATAATAAATACGCAAACCTCTGTTACGTCTGCTAATTTGGGATAATGTAGCCTACTTGAATCATTATGGAACTCAGACGACACGTAGCAGGTTAAACCTGGAGCCTGGCACATGGTTCAGGACTGGAACGTTGTCATACAGTTCCACGATTAGGGTAGATTTATAGAACTACTGTTCAACCCCTATTGTACATCTTTTTTCACCTTCCAATATTTCATGGTTTGAACTTGAACATGACAACTTTCAGAATGAATCAAACCACTGTATTTTTTATTAATCAATATATTTTGTACTTAAAGGCTCTCCAAAACAGTTTTTTTAAATAACGTACTTTCCTAGCCCTAAAATGTGCCTAAATAATCTAAAAGATTTTTTAAATCTACCAGTTGGTGCTGAAACTGAGATAAAGATGCATAGATGGCATACTTTCATTGATCCCTATTTTCTGAACCCTTTCTCTCAATGTGTTCTATTGACTCTGTTGACAAAATGATAATTAAAGTTACACCTTATTTAAAGGGATGGCTTAAGATAAAGGTAATGAAAACTCCATGAGAAAAACTGTTGGCCAGTAAGTGGGAGGGTTTTCATTGGTTGAATTACATTTATTCAGTGCGCGCAAGGTAACCTCGCCTGCAAAGCCCGTTACGCACCTGCATAAGGTAAGTCTGAATACCAACTACTAAGAAGTGCGTAGGAACGGCATGCATAAGAAAGGCGGAATTTCCTAAATTGTAATCTGTCCCTGGAAGCTTTGCACACCTTGATTGTACAATATTTGGCCATATTTGTTTTTTTTAAGTCTTCAAGCTCATTGCTGGACAGCCATTTTTTCAAGACAATTTAATTTAAAACTTTAACTAGGCCACACAGAAACATTCAATGTCGTCTTGGTAAGCAACTCCAGTGTACACTGAGTATACAAAACATTAAGAGCACCTGCTCTTTCCATTACATAGACTGACCAGGTGAATCCAGGTGAAAGCTATGATCCCTTATTGATGTCACTTGTTAAATCCACTTCAATCAGTGTAGATGAAGGTGAAGAGACAAAAGAAGGATTTTAAAGCCTTGAGACATGGATTGTGTATTTGTGGCATTCATAGGGTTTTGTTAGACTTCATTGATGTCACTTGTTAAATGCACTTCAATCAGTGTAGATGAAGGGGAGGAGACAAGTTAAAGAAGGATTTTAAAGCCTTGAGACATGGATTGTGTATTTGTGCCATTCATAGGGTTTTGTTAGACTTCATTGATGTCACTTGTTAAGTCCTCTTCAATCAGTGTAGAGCAAGGGGAGAAGACAAGTTAAAGAAGGATTTTTAAGCCTTGAGACATGGATTATGTATTTGTGCCATTCATAAATTTTGTTAGACTTCAGTGCGGCTTTTGACATTATCGATCAGTCTGTTGCTGAAAAAACGTATATGTAATGGCTTTACACCCCCTACTATAATGTGGATAAAGAGTTACCTGTCTAACAGAATACAGAGGGTGTTCTTTAATAAAATGGCGCCAGGAGAAATGGCAGCAGTTTTACACGTGCCCAACCAATTGTGCTATTATGTGTTTTTTTTTCGCGTTATTTGTAACTTATTTTGTACATAATGTTTCTGCAACTGTATCTTACGGCAAAAAAGAGCTTCTGGATATCAGGACAGCGATCACTCACCTCGGATTAGACAAAGAGCTTCTGGATATCAGGACAGCGATCACTCACCTCGGATTAGACAAAGAGCTTCTGGATATCAGGACAGTGATCACTACCTCGGACTAGACAAAGAGCTTCTGGATATCAGGACAGTGATCACTACCTCGGATTAGACAAAGAGCTTCTGGATATCAGGACAGCAATCACTCACCTCGGATTAGACAAAGAGCTTCTGGATATCAGGACAGCGATCACTACCTCGGACTAGACAAAGAGCTTCTGGATATCAGGACAGCGATCACTCACCTCGGATTAGACAAAGATTTTTTCTTCAACATGCAGGATGCACAGGACATTCTCTGAACACCCGGCAAGGCCAACATCCTAGTTATTTGCAAGAGGAAGAGACATAGGTACAGAGGACACAGAGCGGGGGTGCCTCGTAAGGATCCGCAGAAGGCGAGTGGGAAAGCTGCCATTACCGTCAATATTACTCGCCAACGTGCAATCCTTGGACAATATTGGTCAATATTACTCGCCAACGTGCAATCATTGGACAATAAATTTGACAAGGTACGTTCACGAATATCCTACCAACGGGACATCAAAAACTGTAATATCTTATGTTTCACGGAATTGTGGCTGAATGATGACATGGGTATTCAGCTTGCGGGATATATTCTGCACCGGCATGGGTCTGTGCATATTTGTAAACAACAGCTGGTGCACAAAATCTAAGGAATTCTCTAGATTTTGCTCGCCTGAAGTAGAGTATATTGTGATACAGTGCAGACCACTCTATTTGCCTAGAGAGTTTTCAGCTATACTTTTCGTGGCTGTTTATTTACCACCACAGACGGGTGCTGGCACTAAGAACGCACTCAGTCAGCTGTATAAGGAAATAAGCAAACAAGAAACCGCTCACCCAGAGGCGGCGCTCCTAGTGGCCGGAGACTTTAATTCAGGGAAACTTAAATCAGCTCTACCTAATTTCTATCAACATGTTAAATGTGCAGTCAGAGGGGAAAAAAACTAGACCACCTTTACACCACACACAGAGACGTGTACAAAGCTCTCCCTCGCCCTCCATTTGGCAAATTTGACCATAATTATATCCTCCTGATTCCTGCTTACAAGAAGAAATTAAAGCAGGAAGCCCCAGTGACTAGTGTCAATAAAAAAAGTGGTCACATGAAGCAGATGCTAAACTACGGGACTGTTTTGCTAGCACAGACTGGAATATGTTCCGGGATTCTCCCGATGGCATTGAGGGTTACACCACATCAGTCACTGGTATCATCAACAAGTGCATTGATGACGTCATCCCCACAGTACATACCACAAACAGAAGCCATGGATTACAGGCAACATTCACACTGAGCTAAAGGGTAGAGCTGCTGCTTTCAAGGAGTGGGACTCTAACCTGGGAAGCTTATAAGAAATCCCGCTATGCCCTCTGATGAACCATCAAACAGGCAAAGCATCAATACCGGAGTAAGATTGAATCATACTACACCGGCTCTGACGCTCGTCGGATGTGGCAGGGCTTGCAAACTATTACAGACTACAAAGGGAAGCACAGCTGAGAGCTGCCTAATGACACAAGCCTACCAGACGAGTTAAATAACTTCAATGCTCACTTCGAGGCAAGTAACACTGAAACATGCATGAGAGCATCAGCTGTTCCAGACGACTGTGTGATCACGCTCTCTGCAGCCAATGTGAGTAAGACCTTTAAACAGGACAACATTCACAAGGGTTCAGGTCCAGATGGATTACCAGGATGTGTACTCTGAGCATGCACTGACCAACTGGCAAGTGTCTTCACTGACATTTTCAACCTCTCCCTGACCGAGTCTGTAATACCAACATATTTCAAGCAGACCACCATAGTCCCTGTCCCCAAGAACACTAAGGTATCCTGCCTAAATGACTACCGACCCGTAGCACACACATCTGTAGCCATGAAATGCTTTGAAAGGCTGGACATGGCTCACATCAACACCATTATCACAGAAACCCTAGACCCACTACAATTTGCATACCACGCCAACAGATCCACAGATGATGCAATCTCTATTGCACTCCACACTGCCCTTTCACACCTGGACAAAAGGAACACCTATGTGAGAATGCTATTCATTGACTACAGCTCAGCGTTCAACACCATAGTGCCCTCAAAGCTCATCACTAAGCTAAGGACCCTGGGACTTAACACCTCCCTTTGCAACTAGATCCTGGACTTACTGACGGCCGCCCCCAGGTGGTAAGGGTAGGTAACAACACATCCGTTACGCTGATCCTCAACACGGGGGCCCCCCAGGGGTGCGTGCTCAGTCCCATCCTGTACTCCCTGTTCACTCAGGACTCCACTGCCAGGCACAACTCCAACACCATCATTAAGTTTGTTGATTACCGACAACAATGAGACAGCCTATAGGTAAGAGGTCAGAGACCTAACCGTGTGGTGCAAGGACAACAACCTCTCCATCAACATGATCAAGACAAAGGAGGCGACAATGGACTACAGGAAAAGGAGGACCTAGCATGCCCCCCATTCTCATCAACGGGGCCATTGTGGAGCAGGTTGAGAGCTTCAAGTTCATTGGTATCCACATCACTAACAAACTAACATGGTCCAAGCACACCAAGACAGTCGCAACTGCTCGGCCTCTGACCGCAAGGCACTACAGGGTAGAGCATACGGCCTAGTACATCACCGGGACCAAGCTTCCTGCCTTTCAGGACCTCTATACCAGGCGGTGTCAGAAGAAGGCCCTAAAAATTGTCAAAGACTCCAGCCACCCTAGTTATAGACTGTTCTCTCTGCTACCGCATAGCAAGCGGTACTGGAGTGCCAAGTCTAGATCCAAGAGGGTTCTAAACAGCTTCTGCCCCCAAGCCATAAGACTCTTGACCATCTAATCAACTGGTTACCCAGACTATTTGCACCCCCCTGCTGCTGCTACTCTCTGTTATTATCTATGCATAGTCACTTTAATAACTCTACCTACATGTACATATTATCTAAATTACCTCGACACCGGTGCCCCCACACATTGACTCTGTACCGGTACCCCCTGTATATAGCCCCGCTATTGTTATTTACTGCTGCTCTTTACATATTTATTTTTCGTATCTCCTACTTTTGGGGGGGTATTTTCTTAAAACTGCATTGTTGGTTAAGGGCTTCTAAGTAAGCATTTCACTGTAAGACCTACACCTGTTGTATTCAGTGCATGTGACAAAAACTATTTGATTTGATTTGATTTTGAACATAATCCAGGGAGAATCAGGAATTCCCCAGGGCAGCTGTCTAGGCCCCTTACTTAAAATCTTTACTAACGACATGCCACTGGCTTTGCGTAAAGCCATTGTGTCTATGTATGTGGACGACTCAACACTATACACATCAGCTACTACAGTAACTAAAATGACTGCAACACTTAACAAAGCGCTGCAGTTAGTTTCAGAATGGTTGGCAAGGAATAAATTGGTCCTAAATATTTCAAAAACTAAAAGCATTGTATTTGGGACAAAGCATTCACTAAACCCTAAACCTCAACTAAATCTTGTAATGAATAATGTGGAAATTGAGCAAGTTGAGGTGACTAACTGTCATGGTCAAAACATACAAATGTAGCTAAGATGGGGAGAAGTCTGTCCTCAATAAATCGTTGCTCTGTATTCGTAACAGCACTATCAAGAAGGCAAGTCATACAGGCCCCAGTTTTGTTGCACCTACCTGGACTACAGTTCAGTCGTGTGGTCAGGTGCCACAAAGAGGGACTTAGGAAAATTGCAATTGGCTCAGAACAGGGCAGCATGGTGTAACGGTCTTCTTCCTCCTCTGACGAGGAGTAGTAGGAAGGATCGGAGGACCAATGCGCAGCGTGGTACGTGTTCATGATTCTTTTAATAGAACACTGAAAAATACAAAATAACAACGTGAAATAACAAAAAAATAACAAAAAAAACATTATGTGTGGAACACACAGACACAGAAAATAATCACCCACAACTCAAGGGTGAAAACAGGCTGCCTAAGTATGGTTCTCAATCAGGGACAACGATTGACAGCTGCCTCTGATTGAGAATCATACCAGGCCAAACACAGAAATACCAAATCATAGAAAAATGAACATAGACAACCCACCCGACTCATGCCCTGACCATACTAAAACAAAGACATAACAAAATAACTAAGGTCAGAACGTGACACACGGTTGGCCCTTGGATGTACACAGAGAGCTAACATTAATAATATCCATGTCAATCTCTCCTGGCTCAAAGTGGAGGAGAGATTTACTTCATCACTACTATTTGTAAGAGGTATTGACATGTTAAATTCACTGACCTGTCTGTTTGAACTATTGGCACACAGCTCGGACACCTATGCATACCCCACAAGACATGCCACCAAATGTCTCTTCACAGCCCCCAAGTCCAGAACAGATAATGGGAGGCGCACAGAACTACCTAGAGCCATGACTACTTGGAACACTAGGGTGAGGGTTAGGGTACAGTTTATGGAACAGCAGGGACTGTGAAGAGACACAAACACTGGCACAGATACATGCATACACACACGATAACATACGCGCTATACACACATGTACACATGGATGTTGTGTTGTAGATATGTGGTAGTAGAGTAGGGGCTTTAGGGCACACACTTAATGTGTTGTGAAATTTGTATTGTAATGTTGTTAAAATTGTATAACTCCCTTAATTTTGCTGGGCCCCAGGAAGAGTAGCTGCTGCCTTGGCAACAGCTAATGGGGATCCATAATAAATACAAATACAAATGGGCAAGACAAACGATTTAAGTGTTTTGGAATGGGGTATGGTAGTTGGTGCCGGGCGTGTATCAAGAACTGCAAAACTGCTGTTTATTCACGCTCAACAGTTTCCCGTGTGTATCAAGAATGGTCCACCACCCAAAGGACATCCAGCCAACTTGACACAACTGTGGGAAGCACTGGAGTCAACCTGGGCCAGCATCCCTGTGGAATGCTTTCGAAAACCTGTAAAGTCTATGCCCTGGTCTGAGGGCAAAAGGGGGGTGGGCGTGCAACTCAATATTAGGAAGATGTTCTTAATGTTTGGTGTACTCAGTGCATATTTGGGCTTGAGTTTTAGGTTTTTGTCCTGCTGAAAGTTGAAATTGTCTCCCAGAGTCAATTGGAAAGCAGAAAACCAGGTTTTCCTCTAGGATTTTGCCTGTGCTTAGTTCTATTACTGTTTCTTTTTATCCCCCCCAAAAACTCCCTAGTCCTTGCCGATGACGAGTATATCCATAACATGATGCAGCCACTACCATACTTGAAAATAGGAAGAGTAGTACTCAGTGATGTGTTATATTTGATTTGCCCCAAACATAATGCTTTGTATTCAGGACAAAAAGTATTGTATTGTATTTTCCAATTTTGCAGTATTACTTTAGTGCCTAATTGCAGACAGGATGCATGTTTTGGAATATTTTTATTCTGTCAAAACTTTTCACTCTGTCATTTAGGTTAGTGTTGTGGAGTAACTATATGTACAATGTTGTTGATCCATCATCAGTTTTCTCCTATCAGAGCCATTAAACTGTGTAACTGTCATGGTGAAATCCCTGAGCAGTTTTCTTCCTCTGAGGCAACTGAGTTTGGAAGGATGCCTTTAACTTTGTAGTGACTGGGTGTATTGATACACCATCCAAAGCGTAATTAATAACTTCACCATGCTCAAAGATACATTCAGTTTATGTAATATTTACCCATCTACCAATAGGTGACCTTCTTTGCGAGGCATTGGAAAACCTCCTTGGTCTTTGTGCTTGAATCTGTGATTGAAATTCACTCCCTTGACTGAGGAACCTTACATATGATTGTATGTGTGGGGTACAGTAATTAGGCAGTCATTCAAAAATCATGTTCAACACTATTATTGCACACAAAAGTGAGTCCATTCAACTTACAGTTGAAGTCAGAAGTTTACATACACTTAGGTTGGAGTCATTTAAACTCGTTTTTCAACCACTCCACAAATTTCTTGTTAACAAACTATAGTTTGGCAAGTCGGTTAGGACATCTACTTTGTGCATGACACAAGTCATTTTTCCAACAATTGTTTACAGACAGATTATTTCACTTATATTTCACTGTATCACAATTCCAGTGGGTCAGAAGTTTACATACCATAAGTTGACTGTGTCTTTAAACAGCTTGGAAAATTCCAGAAAGTTATGTCATGGCTTTAGAAGCTTCTGATAGGCTAATTGTCATCATTTGAGTCAATTGGAGGTGTACCTGTGGATGCATTTCAAGGCCTAACTTCAAACTCAGTGCCTCTTTGCTTGACATCATGGGAAAATCAAAAGAAATCGTCGCTCTGGATAAGAGCGTCTGCTAAATGACTTAAATGTAAATGTAAATCAGCCAAGACCTCAGAAAAACAATTGTAGACCTCCACAAGTCTGGTTCATCCTCGGGAGCAATTTCCAAATTCCTGAAGGTACCACGTTAATCTGTACAAACAATAGTATGCAATTATAAACACCATGGGACCACGTAGCCGTCATACCACTCAGGATGGGGACGCCTTCTGTCTCCTGGAGATGAACGTACTTTGGTGCGAAAAGTGCAAATCAATCCCAGAACAACAGCAAAGGACCTTGTGAAGATGCTGGAGGAAACAGGTACAAAATTATCTATATCCACAGTAAAACGAGTCCTATATTGACATAAAATGAAAGGCCGCTCAGCAAGGAAGAAGCCACTGCTCCAAAACCGCCATAAAAAAGCCAGACTCCGGTTTGCAACTGCACATGGGGACAAAGATCGCACTTTTTGGAGAAATGTCCTCTGGTCTGATGAAACAAAAATAGAACTGTTTGGCCAGGCTTGTAAGCCAAAGAATACCATCCCAACCATGAAGCATGGGGGTGGCAGCATCATGTTGTGGGGGTGTTTTGCTGCAGGAGGGACTGGTGCACTTCACAAAATGGATGGCATCACGAGGAAGGAAAATTATGTGCATATATTGAAGCAGCATCTCAAGACATCAGTCAAGTCAAGGTATTGGAGTGGTCATCACAATGCCCTGACCTTAATTCCATAGAACATTTTTGGGCAGAACTGAAAACGTGTATGCGAGCAAGGAGTCCTACAAACCTGACTCAGTTACACCAGCTCTGTCAGGAGGAATGGGCCAGAATTCACCCAACTTCTTGTGGGAAGCTTGTGGAAGGCTACCTGAAACATTTGACCCAAAGCAATGCTACCAAATACTAATTGAGTGTATGTAACTTCGGACCCACTAGGAATGTGATGAAAAAAATAAAAGCTGAAATAAATCATTCTCTCTACTATTATTCTGACATTTCACATTGTTAAAATAAAGTGGTGATCTTAACTGACCTAAGACAGGGATTTTTTACTAGGATTAAATATCAGAGTTTAAATGTATTTGGCAAAGGTGGATGTAAACTTGTTATGTGACTTTTTTAGCTAATTTATACTCCTGAACCTATTTAGGATGGCCATAACAAAGGGTTGAATACTTATTGACTCAAGACATTACAGCTTTTAATTGTTTATTCATTAAAAATGTAAAAATAAATATATTTAATCCACTTTGACATTGTGAGGTATTGTGTGTATATCAGTGGCACAAAATGTATATTTAATCTATTTTAAATTCAGGCTGTAACACAACAAAATGTGGGAAAAGTCAAGGGGTGTGAATATTTTCTGAATACACTGTATCTCAAATATACTGAGGGGGGAAATGAGAAATGACTGAGTGAAGGGGTTCGAAACAAAACAGCTGAGGACGAAACGAAAGGTCAAGAAAAAAGAGGTTGGATGTATGTTTGTTGTTTTCCTCCTGTTAGTAGCTCTGCCTGGTCTGCAGAGTGAGACAGCGCGGCGTTGCGGGGTGATTTCCTCCCCCTCCCCTGACTGCAGACTAGGCTCCAGGCCGGACCAGAGCAGGGGCCCCGGTTAGAGCCGCCAGTCCCACCACAATGAGCTGCTTTGGGCTGTGGTCTGGCCTCCGCGGGCTGCAGGCCAGCTCTCCCTCTGAACCTCCAACCTCCACCCCTCCTCTCTTCCCCTCTCTATCCCCTACGCCACTGGCTGTGACTCAGAGAAACAGGGAGGGAAGAGGGAAAGGAAGGGGGGAGGTCTTCTAGGGGCATTAGGGGCCGACAGAGGGGGGTCAGGGGCTCAGATAATTCCTGATAGGTGGACCTGTTCCATAGAGGGGCTCACCTCTCCACCATAGAGGGCCCCACCTCTCCACCTCCTTTACCCAGGGATGAGGGCTGAGCAGGTCCGGCTAAGCGACAGGTACTGTGGAGCAGAATGCTCGGTGTTCTGGCTGGCTATAACTGTCTAACAGCAATAGTAACACTCAGCTGGTTTTGTGCTCTGATGTGTGCCTATGGAATGGGCAGGGGCTGGGGTGGAATCCAATCAAAGCAAGGCTTCTGATTCTGGGTTTGTTCCACTAACTTCCTACCCAATGCTTCTGTGCCTGATTGGAGTTTCTCAAATGAATCTCTGTAATTCAAGAGAGTTTTAACATTCAAATGGATGGGAATCGATGCTAGAGGGCAATTAATTTTATCACTGTATGCCATCATAAATATGAATATATAGCCTATAGAGATAATTGAAATGAAATATCTTGTGGCGTCACATGAGATGACTAAGTACAGCATGTGATGTTGTCTAATCATGTCATGACTCATGACACAGAATAGACAACAGTGTTTTATTCAGCATCGTGATTCCCTGAAGTGAACTCAACGTAACACTTGCAATCTTTAAGCTTTTCTAAAGGACAGATGAAATATAGGCATTTAAGTGATTCTGATGACGCATGTAAACTGTCTGATCTGAATTGATGTAGGACTGAATATAAATGAGCTTTATAATGGGAAATGAGACAGTGTACTGCTCTTGTTACTCTGTGGGAATCAAGATGGGGCTAAAGGCATCCGCATGCTTCCCAGTCGAAAAGATGAGGCTAAAGGCATCCGCATGCTTCCCAGTCGAAAAGATGGGGCTAAAGGCATCCACATGCTTCCCAGTCGAAAAGATGAGGCTAAAGGCATCCGCATGCTTCCCAGTCGAAAAGATGAGGCTAAAGGCATCCGCATGCTTCCCAGTCGAAAAGATGGGGCTAAAGGCATCCGCATGCTTCCCAGTCGAAAAGATGGGGCTAAAGGCATCCGCATGCTTCCCAGTTGAAAAGATGAGGCTAAAGGCATCCGCATGCTTCCCAGTCGAAAAGATGGGGCTAAAGGCATCCACATGCTTCCCAGTCGAAAAGATGGGGCTAAAGGCATCCGCATGCTTCCCAGTCGAAAAGATGGGGCTAAAGGCATCCGCATGCTTCCCAGTCGAAAAGATGGGGCTAAAGGCATCCGCATGCTTCCCAGTCGAAAAGATGGGGCTAAAGGCATCCGCATGCTTCCCAGAGGAAAAGATGGGGCTAAAGGCATCCGCATGCTTCCCAGTCGAAAAGATGGGGCTAAAGGCATCCGCATGCTTCCCAGTCGAAAAGATGAGGCTAAAGGCATCCACATGCTTCCCAGTCGAAAAGATTGGGCTAAAGGCATCCGCATGCTTCCCAGTCGAAAAGATGAGGCTAAAGGCATCCACATGCTTCCCAGTCGAAAAGATTGGGCTAAAGGCATCCGCATGCTTCCCAGTCGAAAAGATGGGGCTAAAGGCATCCGCATGCTTCCCAGACGAAAAGATGGGGCTAAAGGCATCCGCATGCTTCCCAGTCGAAAAGAAGGGGCTAAAGGCATCCGCATGCTTCCCAGACGAAAAGATGGGGCTAAAGGCATCCGCATGCTTCCCAGTCGAAACAGTTCAGAAGAGTTTGTGCATATATTATGACAACATTTTGTGATGTTTTTGTTTGTTTTGGACTTCGGTGTGGGTTTGGGCACACCATCTTTTTACCGGAGGCAAGCCAAAGTTCTTCGGTGATTGGTCAACAGTGGGGATTCCTCAATAGTCTTTGTTGTCATTCAATGAGTGGCGACTTGTTTTTATGCAATTTACTTTATTGAGAAATACTGCGCCAAATTTTTTACATAAATATAAAATGGTGCGACTAAGATCTCCTTTGTAAAAAAAAATGTAAAAATTAATAACAGATTTCTTGTTATCTAAATTCTGACTATTTTGAAGAAGGGCATACTGGCTATGGTGTCTCAAAATGGACAAACCGTACGTACTATTGCCGCTTTTTTCAAAATTTTCAATTGAAGGTTTTAAGGGAGTATGCGAGCACACTCGTTCAGTTCGGCTAGGTGCCAGCCAAACTGAAACATTCTGACGCCATTAGGGCTCAACTACAAGGTCTGACTTCTGATTTAAACATGGGATATTATGGCTTGTCTGATATCTCTTTCTCTCTTTTTTCTCTCTCTCTCTTTGCTCTCTCTTTTCAATTCAATTCAAGGGAATGTATTGGCATGGGAAACATATGTTTACATTGCCAAAGCTAGGGAAGTAGATAATAAACAAAAGTGAAATAAACAATAAAAATTAACAGTAAACATTAAACTCACAAAAGTTCCAAAAGAATAAAGAAATTTCAAATGTCATGTTATGTCTAAATACAGTGTTGTAACGATGTGCAAATAGTTAAAGTAAAACATTGAAAATAAATTTACTATGGTGTTTGTTCACTGGTTGCCTTTTTTTTGTGGCGACAGGTCACAAATCTTGCTGCTGTGCTGGCACACTGTGGTATTTAACTCTCTCTCTCTCTCTCTCTCTCTCTCTCTCTCTCTCTCCATTTCTCCCCCTTTCTCCCCCTGTTGTGTCACTCTCTTTCAGCTGTCTGGTGGGGACCCGTCCCGCTCTGTTCTCATCCAGGTAGCAGAGTCCGCTTACAGGTTTGGCCTGGGTTCCATCGCTGGTGGTAAGTCAAGGCTATGTCTCAAATAGCACCCTATTCCCTATGTAGGGGATAACCCTATTCCCTACGTCTCAAATACAACCCTATTCCCTACGTAGGGGATAACCCTATTCCCTACGTCTCAAATAGCACCCTATTCCCTATGTGGTGGATAACCCTATTCCCTATGTAGTGGATAACCCTATTCCCTACGTAGCGGATAAACTTATTCCCTATGTCTCAAATAGCACCCTATTCCCTATGTAGTGGATAACCCTATTCCCTATGTAGTGGATAACCCTATTCCCTATGTAGTGGTTAACTCTATTCACTATGTAGTGGATAACCCTATTCCCTACGTCTCAAATAGCACCCTATTGCCTATGTAGGGGATAACCCTATTCCCTATGTAGTGGATAACCCTATTCCCTATGTAGTGGATAACCCTATGCCCTATGTAGTGGATAACCCTATTCCCTATGTAGTGGATAACCATATGCCCTATGTAGTGGATAACCCTATTCCCTATGTAGTGGATAACTATATTCCCTATGTAGTGGATAACCCTATCCCCTATGTGGTGGTTAACCCTATTCCCTATGTAGTGGATAATCCTATTCACTATGTAGTGGATAACCCTATTCCCTATGTAGTGGATAACCCTATTCCCTATGTAGTGGATAACCCTATTCCCTATGTAGTGGATAACCCTATTCCCTATGTAGTGGATAACCCTATTCCCTATGTAGTGGATAACCCTATTCCCTATGTAGTGGATAACCCTATTCTCTATGTAGTGGATAACCCTATCCCCTATGTAGTGGTTAACCCTATTCCCTATGTAGTGGATAACCCTATTCCCTATGTAGTGGATAACCCTATTCCCTATGTAGTGGATAACTTGTCAAAAGTAATGCACTACATAGGGAAAGAGGTGCAATTTGGGACAAGCCCCATGTCAAGTCATGAGTCATTGTGTCACCACCACCCCCTCACCTGCCCCCCTACCCCCATCACCCTCCAACCTCATAAGAAAATAGAAAACAAAGGGCTTCCTATTGCGTTCTGCAGGGGCGATTCCTCCACCACTTAAATAGGACAGGGGCTCTATGCACCATGGGAACCTCCCTGTGTTTGGACTCTTTTGTACCTGTGAATGATCAGAGAGAAGGGACTTTTTGGGGGAGGGGTGGGGGCAATGTGGGGTCGGGGGTGGATGTGGTGCCTGTGTTTGGCTCCAGACTACTCCCTTCCCTCCCCATCGCCGCCCTTCCTCCTCCCCCCTACAGGAGACAGGCTAGTAAGAGGTAGTGTGTGTCCCCTACAGGAGACAGGCTAGTTAGAGGTAGTGTCCCCCCCTACAGGAGACAGGCTAGTAAGAGGTAGTGCCCCCCCCCCCTACAGGAGACAGGCTAGTTAGAGGTAGTGTCCCCCCTACAGGAGACAGGCTAGTAAGAGGTAGTGCCCCCCCCCCCTACAGGAGACAGGCTAGTTAGAGGTAGTGTCCCCCCTACAGGAGACAGGCTAGTAAGAGGTAGTGCCCCCCCCCCCCTACAGGAGACAGGCTAGTTAGAGGTAGTGTCCCCCCCTACAGGAGACAGGTTAGTAAGAGGTAGTGCCCCCCCCCCCCTACAGGAGACAGGCTAGTTAGAGGTACTGACCCCCCCTACAGGAGACAGACTAGTAAGAGGTATTGTGTGTCCCCTACAGGAGACAGGCTAGTAAAAGGTAGTGCCCCTCCCGCCCCCTACAGGAGACAGGTTAGTAAGAGGTAGTGTCCCACCCCCCCCTACAGGAGACAGGCTAGTTAGAGGTACTGACCCCCCCTACAGGAGACAGACTAGTAAGAGGTATTGTGTCCATCCCCCCCTACAGGAAACAGGCTAGTAAAAGGTAGTGCCCCTCCCGCCCCCTACAGGAGACAGGTTAGTAAGAGGTAGTGTCCCCCCCCCCCTGCAGGAGACAGGCTAGTAAGAGGTAGTGTCCCACCCCCTACAGGAGACAGGCTAGTAAGAGGTAGTGTCCCACCCCCTACAGGAGACAGGCTAGTAAGAGGTAGTGTGTGTCCCCTACAGGAGACAGGCTAGTAAGAGGTACTGACCCCCCTACAGGAGACAGACTAGTAAGAGGTATTGCCCCCCCTACAGGAGACAGGCTAGTAAGAGGTATTGCCCCCCCTACAGGAGACAGGCTAGTAAGAGGTATTGCCCCCCCCCTACAGGAGACAGGCTAGTAAGAGGTAGTGTGTCCCCCCCCTACAGGAGACAGGCTAGTAAGAGGTAGTGTCCCCCCCCCCTACAGGAGACAGGCTAGTAAGAGGTACTGACCCCCCTACAGGAGACAGACTAGTAAGAGGTATTGCCCCCCCCTACAGGAGACAGGCTAGTAAGAGGTAGTGTGTCCGTCCCCCTACAGGAGACAGGCTAGTAAGAGGTAGTGTGTCCGTCCCCCCCTACAGGAGACAGGCTAGTAAGAGGTAGTGCCCCCCCCCCTACAGGAGACAGGCTAGTAAGAGGTAGTGTCCCCCCCCTACAGGAGACAGGCTAGTAAGAGGTAGTGCCCCCCCCCCTACAGGAGACAGGCTAGTAAGAGGTATTGTCCCCCCCCTACAGGAGACAGGCTAGTAAGAGGTATTGCCCCCCCCCTACAGGAGACAGGCTAGTAAGAGGTAGTGTGTGTGTCCCCTACAGGAGACAGGCTAGTAAGAGGTAGTGTCCCACCCCCCCCTACAGGAGACAGGTTAGTAAGAGGTAGTGTGTGTGTCCCCTACAGGAGACAGGCTAGTAAGAGGTAGTGTCCCCCCCCCCTACAGGAGACAGGCTAGTAAGAGGTAGTGTCCCACCCCCCCTACAGGAGACAGGCTAGTAAGAGGTAGTGTGTGTGTCCCCTACAGGAGACAGGTTAGTAAGAGGTAGTGTGTGTGTCCCCTACAGGAGACAGGCTAGTAAGAGGTTTTGTCCCCCCTACAGGAGACAGGCTAGTAAGAGGTAGTGTCCCCCCTACAGGAGACAGGCTAGTAAGAGGTAGTGTCCCCCCCCCCCTACAGGAGACAGGCTAGTAAGAGGTAGTGTGTGTGTCCCCTACAGGAGACAGGTTAGTAAGAGGTAGTGTGTGTGTCCCCTACAGGAGACAGGCTAGTAAGAGGTATTGTCCCCCCCCTACAGGAGACAGGCTAGTAAGAGGTATTGTCCCCCCTACAGGAGACAGGCTAGTAGGTAGTGTGTGTGTCCCCTACAGGAGACAGGCTAGTAAGAGGTATTGTCCCCCCCCCTACAGGAGACAGACTAGTAAGAGGTATTGTCCCCCCCCCCCTACAGGAGACAGGCTAGTAAGAGGTAGTGTCCCCCCCCCCTACAGGAGACAGGCTAGTAAGAGGTATTGTCCCCCCCCTACAGGAGACAGGCTAGTAAGAGGTAGTGTCCCCCCCCCTACAGGAGACAGGCTAGTAAGAGGTATTGTCCCCCCCCCCTACAGGAGACAGGCTAGTAAGAGGTAGTGTGTGTGTCCCCTACAGGAGACAGGTTAGTAAGAGGTAGTGTGTGTGTCCCCTACAGGAGACAGGCTAGTAAGAGGTAGTGACCCCTTATGTCTGGTGTGCACTACACAACTTTCAAAATCCTAACATCACTGGGCCTCTCACATTAAATGACCCATCTTTCCTCTAGTTTTTTGTCCTGCCAACGTAGTGATGCGCACACTAAATTATGTGATACAGATGGGGGTCACCCACTACAAGATGATGTGATTAGATTGTTAACGTAGCTAGAACGAGCTGTGGCTCAAAGCAGCCTCATAAATCCTTTCAAATATCTGGCCAACATTTTGAATTGAATAACATTGCTTGTGAACTACAGAGCTGTAGCGATTTGACACTTTGGCTTTGGTTAAAGGCAAGTACAAGCACATGGCGAGCTCTCATTGGCGAGCTCTCATTGGCTATTGCTGATCACCATTCTCAAAACTTGTCGTTACACATCTCACACTACAAGAGCATTGTAGATTTTGTGCCAATAAAATCAAACATATTAGAAAATATCGGGACTTCTGGGACTGCTCAAACTGGATCGGTAGCCCTCAGAATGTGTCACATTAAACGAGCGTCAGTGAAGGCCTCGCGCCCCGAGCAATGACATGGGGATCTGTCTCCGATCTCAATAATGTGTCTTTGACAGCTAATTCAGGGCCAAAATCGTGTAGTGTACGCCCGGCTTTATAACGAGCTAAAAATGAATTTATAACGTCCCCCCTCCCCTACTTCCTTCATATCATTTATGTCATATGTTTTTCCAGCTGTGGGAGCCACAGCAGTGTACCCCATAGACCTAGTGAAGACCAGGATGCAGAACCAGAGGACCACAGGCTCCCTGGTGGAAGAGCTCATGTACAAGAACAGCTTGGACTGTTTCAAGAAGGTGCTGCGTTATGAAGGCTTCTTCGGCCTCTATAGAGGTCAGTACCAGACGAGATGTGTCCCAAATGGCACCCTATTCCCTACATAGTACTCTGCTTTTGGCCTGAGTAGTTCACTATATAGGTATATAGCGACAGGCTAATGGGTAGAGGGAGGTACAGATTTAGGGTCAGTTTACCTTCCTCTAATCCCAACTTTAACTGTAACCTGGAACAACACAAATCTGACCATAGATTAGCGTCTAGCTGTGACTTCATATCACTCCATCACAACAACAGATGGGGTTTACAGGTTTGGGAGAGGAGAGAGGACGGGGAGAGGTGGGCGGGTTTGAGTTCACCTTCCCTCTGACCTGACTTCTTTGAAGTGATTAAAGGTAGTCTCGGGAGTTTTTGGGAGGACAATGCACGGCCACATACCAGCAGAGCTCTGTCACAATGGTAGAGTGTGACTGCCCCTGCCAGACTTCAACTGGCATTCATTTAATAAGTACCTGCACTCAGGGAGCGGGGGGTGGTTCTCAAACAACACACACTATATCGGAATTCTCAGGATTATGATTGACAGGCGAGTTCTCCCGTGAGGGTTCTACGAGGAAGTGGGAAGTCTTAGTGTCTGTCACAGGACACCAAGCCTTTAGAGAGGTCTCTGACATTATAGACACAGTCAGACAGACGTGGCTCCGCCGCACAGGTACAGACATCAGTAGTGAGTTCCAAATGGCATCCTATTCTCTTTATAGTGCACCACTTTTGACCAGGGCCCATAGGACCCATGGTAGTGCACTATGAATAGAGGGCCATATGGAACACATCCCTTGTGACAAAAAACATCCAACGGTGCAGATCAATTTGAATGGCTGTCTGGAGTCTGGAGATATGGTACATTACAATCTGAAAACACACTGAACTATACAATCTGAAAACACACTGAACTTTACAATCTGAAAACACACTGAACTTTACAATCTGAAAACACACTGAACTTTACAATCTGAAAACACACTGAACTATACAATCTGAAAACATACTGAACTATACAATCTGAAAACACACTGAACTATACAATCTGAAAACACACTGAACTATACAATCTGAAAACACACTGAACTATACAATCTGAAAACACACTGAACTATACAATCTGAAAACACACTGAACTATACAATCTGAAAACACACTGAACTATACAATGTGAAAACACACTGAACTATACAATCTGAAAACACACTGAACTTTACAATCTGAAAACACACTGAACTATACAATCTGAAAACACACTGAACTTTACAATCTGAAAACACACTGAACTATACAATCTAAAACACACTGAACTATACAATCTGAAAACACACTGAACTATACAATCTGAAAACACACTGAACTATACAATCTGAAAACACACTGAACTATACAATCTGAAAACACACTGAACTATACAATCTGAAAACACACTGAACTATACAATCTGAAAACACACTGAACTATACAATCTGAAAACACACTGAACTATACAATCTGAAAACACACTGAACTATACAATCTGAAAACACACTGAACTATACAATCTGAAAACACACTGAACTATACAATGTGAAAACACACTGAACTATACAATCTGAAAACACACTGAACTATACAATCTGAAAACACACTGAACTATACAATCTGAAAACACACTGAACTATACAATCTGAAAACACACTGAACTATACAATCTGAAAACACACTGAACTTTACAATCTGAAAACACACTGAACTATACAATCTGAAAACACACTGAACTATACAATCTGAAAACACACTGATCTATACAATCTGAAAACACACTGAACTATACAATCTGAAAACACACTGAACTTTACAATCTGAAAACACACTGAACTATACAATCTGAAAACACACTGAACTATACAATCTGAAAACACACTGAACTATACAATCTGAAAACACACTGAACTATACAATCTGAAAACACACTGAACTATACAATCTGAAAACACACTGAACATTAAAAGAGAAATTCCAAAATAAACTTTCTGAAATTCTCTTGAAACTCACACATTTCATTCACAATTCCCTCATTAACATTGATCTACTGTGTAGTAATGCTGGTTATGTTATATTAGCCACTGAGGAGAGTGTCATAAGCCAACTTTATCTAATGTAATGAAGCTGAGCATTTTCCCTCTCCTCCTGTTCCCCTTACTGAATGAGCTGTGCATTAGAATGGAACACACACACACTGCAAACACTAGGATGATGTCACGGTCTCTAGACAGGAACCCTTGCGTAAACAACACAGCAGCATGAGAAAACAATAAGCGTCTCTGTGAGTCGCTATGCGTAAACTGTGAGTCGCTATGCGCCATTTAATAAAAAAATGACTTGTGTGTGGTTCTCTGCCTGAGCCCTTCCACAAAAACAACTAACACTCCTGTTTCTGTTTGTGAGTCCCAGCCCAGATGAAGATAATCATATGTTTGTGCTCCTGTGTCTGTTTCTGACTCTGTGTGGCCTGTTTTGGGCCCTGCGTTCACTACTCCCCTTCACACCCTCCACTATTAACTTTGTTTGTTACTTTAGGGACGGGGGGAGGGAGGAAGACGGGGGGTAGTAGTAAAGAGGGGGGTCCATCCATTGCACTCAAATCAGATTATTTTGTTTATTTTTATCCGGGTGGAAGTCTTTGCGTTGTAATTGAGGGCTGTGTAAACTTTGGTTCGTGTTTTCTGTTTTTTTTTCTATTCTGGGAAGGAGCTACTAGGTGATGTTTCTTTCACTTTGTTCGTCTGTTACCCTGATGCCCCCACACCACATCAATAGTGTTCATTAGTGTCTGGGGATCAGGCAGAATTGGATTCATCAGGGTATGTGTTTAATGTGGAGGGTGTGTGTGTGTGTGTGTGTGTGTGTGTGTGTGTGTGTGTATGTGTGTGTGTGTGTGTATTGTACTTCCTTGGCCCTTCTCTTTTCTAATCATGTTGTGTCCTAATGATAGGTCTGGTACCACAGCTACTGGGCGTGGCCCCGGAGAAAGCCATAAAGCTGACAGTAAGTGCCTTGTTTTTCCACATGGAGACCAGTCAGGCCCCAGTTTCAGGCCCCAGTTTCAGGCCCCAGTCACCACGGAGCCCCTCACTGGGCCCTAGTTTAACATTTACCTCTAGTTTTAGTTTAATGTACAGTACAGATTTTATGTGTGCACTCACACACGCACGCACTCACACACTCACTCACACACACATGCAGGCACAGACATACATACACATACACACAGTGTGTGTGTCTGACCGTCTCTCTGTGTGTGTCTAATGTTTAGTGTTCTCGCCACAGGTCAATGACTTTATCAGAGGGAAGACCAGACAGAAGGATGGATCAATCCCTGTACCTGCTGAGATCCTGGCTGGTGCATGTGTGAGTATCATCTCACTGATCAGCCTCCATCCACATAGAAGCTAACTAGACAGGCACGTTTTACCTGTTGCAGGTTTAGGCCCACTGGAGGATGACATTCACGTCTTGCACCACCAACTGACCTGAGATCAGGTGTTTCTAAACTGGACGACACACAGACGGAGACAGACAGGGCTGTTACCTGAGAGACTTCCCCCCCACCTCGACCCCACTACCCCCACCCTGTGTTTGATCAGTGAGCTGTCACCCCCCCACCCCATCCCTTTAGTTCTACCTGACCCTATAGCACCCCCCCCACCCCCCACCCCATCCCTTTAGTTCTACCTGACCCTATAGCACCCCCCCCCCCAACCAATGAATAGAGGCCTTTCACCAGGGAGCTGTTTGATGCTGATCACTAAAGCAGAATATTTAGGGTACACAAGTCATTATGTGTACCCACATACTTGCCATGTGCATGCAAGCGACTACAACTCAATTAAGGTTATGAATGAATGTTTTGAGGAGGTTTATTTGGAGAGATTTTGAAATGAGAGACGATTGGATGGAAATTGTGTGTCGCAAATAAAACATAAAAAGCACAGCTAATTTTTTAAATCTTGAGTGTCGGAAAAAAGGTTGTTCTATACATGCTGTACGTTCAGGCCAGAGTAGAGGGACGTAGTGTATGTGGACTGGAATGAGGACGGATGGATTTTTCCTCTTTATCACTGTGAGCTGATCTGACAGTTCCTTTCATCCTGTCCCTGCTTCTGGTGTGAGTGCTGGATAGTCCTCTCCTGTTATCACTCACTCACACACCCCAGCACACACGCACACACACACACACACACACACACACACACACACACACACACACACACACACACACACACACACACACACACACACACACACACACACACACACACACACACACACACACACACACACACACACACACACACACACACACCCTGTTTAGTGGACTTCAGCCACATCACATGAAGTCTGTTTATATGATTTGGAAACTGTGAAAGTGTTGGTTTGGGCTTCGGCAACAGTCCCAGATCAGTAGTCTGACAGGACAGAAGAGAAAGAGCCTGAAGAGAGGAGGGAGGGAGGGAGGGAGGGAGGGAGGGAGGGAGGGAGGGAGGGAGGGAGGGAGGGAGAGAGGAGAGAGGAGAGAGTGAGAGCGAGTGGCGGTGGTATAAATAACGTTTTAACAAATCTTTTACTGTTCAATAGGACTGGTGAGGATCTAGACATTTTCTTATCCTCTCCTCTTCTCTTCTCTTTTCTCTCTTCTTCTCCTCTCTTCTCCTCGTCTTTTCTCTCCTCTTCTTCTCGCTTCTCTTCTACTCTCTTCTCCTCTCCTTTCTTCTCTCTCTCCTCTCTGTTCCTCTCTTCTCATCTTTTCTCCTTTCTTCTCTTCTCTCCTCTCTCATCTCTTCTCCTCTCTTCTCCTCCTCTCTTCTCTCCCCTCTTCTCATCTCTTCTCCTCTCTTCTCTCCTCTCTTCTCCTCTCCTCTAATCCTTTCCTATCTCTTATCTTCTGTTCTTTCCATTCACCTCCTTCTCTTCACCCCCCTTTCCCCTTTCCTCGCCTTTTTTCTATGATCCTCTCAACACTTCCGATCTGTCGACTGCCCTTCCTTCCTTCCTTCCTTCCTTCCTTCCTTCCTTCCTTCCTTCCTTCCTTCCTTCCTTCCTTCCTTCCTTCCTTCCTTCCTTCCTTCCTTCCTTCCTTCCTTCCTTCCTTCCTTCCCTCTCCCCCCCCTTCCCTCTTTTCTCCCTGCTCACAATATTCTCCTTTCCTCCCCTCGTCCCTCTCTTCTCCTCTCTCTCCTCCTTCCTCTCTCTCCTCTCTTCTCCTCTTTCCCCACTCATGTCATCTCCCTTCCCCTCGTCCCTCTCTTCTCCGCTCTCCTCCTTCCTTCCTCTCACTCCTCTCTTCTCCTCTCTCTCCTCCTTCCTCTCTCCCCTCTCTTCTCCTCTTTTCCCACTCATGTCATCTCCCTTCCCCTCGCCCCTCTCTTCTCCTCTCTCTCCTCCTTCCCCTCGTCCCTCTCTTCTCCTCTCTCTCCTCATTCCTCTCTCCCCTCTCTTCTCCTCTTTCACCCACTCATGTCATCTCCCTTCCCCTCGCCCCTCTTTCTCCTCCTTCCCCTCGTCCCTCTCTTCTCTTCTCCTCTCTCTCCTCCTTCCCCTCGTCACTCTCTTCTCCTCTCTCTCCTCCTTCCTCTCTCCCCTCTCTTCTCCTCTTTCCCCACTCATGTCATCTCCCTTCCCCTCGTCGCTCTCTTCTCCTCTCTCTCCTCCTTCCCCTCGTCCCTCTCTCCTCTCTCTCCTCTCTTCTCCTCTTTCCCCACTCATGTCATCTCCCTCCCCCTCGTCCCTCTCTTCTCCTCTTTCTCTTCCTTCCGCTCGTCCCTATCTTCTCCTCTCTCTCCTCATTCCTCTCTCCCCTCTCTTCTCCTCTTTCCCCACTCATGTCATCTCCCTTCCCCTCGCCCCTCCCTCTCCTCCTTCCCCTCGTCCCTATCTTCTCCTCTCTCTCCTCCTTCCTCTCTCTCCTCTCTTCATCTCTCTTCTCCTCTCTCTCCTCTCTTCTCCTCTTTCCCCACTCATGTCCTCTCCCTTCCCCTCGTCCCTCTCTTCTCTTCTCTCTCCTCCTTCCCCTCGTCCCTCTCTTCTCCTCTCTCTCCTCATTCCTCTCTCCCCTCTCTTCTCCTCTTTCCCCACTCATGTCATCTCCCTTCCCCTCGTCCCTCTCTTCTCCTCTCTCTCCTCCTTCCTCTCTCCATCTTTTTATCCACCTCATTGTAGCCTCAGAATATAATTAAGCTCAGTGATGGTTGCCAGATCTTAATGATTATTTGGTAAGAAAGGCATGCTCCGTTGACTGAGACGCTGCTGGCTGGCTGGATGCCTATCAGGCGGTCGTTGGCCCTCATTTGAGGTCTTGGTTACTCAAAATACACACTGGGCCAATGTCAAGAGCAGAGAAAGCAACAGGAGGAAGGGAGAGAGAGAGAGAGTGAGAGAGAGAGAGAGAGAGAGAGATGATCTATTTCACTTGCTTTGGCAATGTATACATATGTTTCCCATGCCAATAAAGCCCCTTAAATTGAAATTGAGAGAGAGAAAGAGGGAGAGAGAAAGGGAATACAGTGTTGCTTTGTTAGTTTTCACTGTAGCAATTATTCAGTGTAAATCTATTCAGTTAGGTTGTTAGGTTTGTAATGGATTGTTATTCGGCTCCGTTTCGAGTGCTAAAAACATTTATCACAACGTTTAACACTCACATGAGAACATAAACACACACACACACACACACACACACACACACACACACACACACACATAAATGCATGCTATCTTGTGTAATCCCCATTTGAGCAATCTCTTGGCACCTATGAAAGTGTGAGTGATTATTAATGGAGGGTGGCTACTGTTTGCTAACTTGCGCTAAGCTATTGTATGCCTTTGAAAAGTAAACTGTTAGCTGTTAGCCCCAGGGTGTGTGTGTGTGTGTGTGTGTGTGTGTGTGTGTGTGTGTGTGTGTGTGTGTGTGTGTGTGTGTGTGTGTGTGTGTGTGTGTGTGTGTGTGTGTGTGTGTGTGTGTGTGTGTGTGTGTGTGTGTGTGTGTGTGTGTGTGTGTGTGTGTGTGTGTGTGTGCGTGTTGGTATGTGTGCGTGCGTATACATGCCCACGTGTGTGTGTGTGTGTGTGGAGTTGCTGTCAACTCTGCCGTCTAGTCCCCTCATCTCTCAGTGCTGGAGCGTGTCTGAGGTGCTGACTCTCAAAACTCCTAAGGGGATCACCTTGCCTTGTAATTACCTGGAAATTATCAGAGCGCCACCGACTGTGTCACTCTGTAATCAAATCTCTCTCTCTCTGTGACTCTCACTCTCTCGCCCTCTTTGTCTGTCTCCCTCTCCCCCTTTCTCTCTCCCCGCTCTCTCTCTCTCTCTCTCTCTCCCTCTCTCTCTCTCTCTCTCTCTCTCTCTCTCTCTCTCTCTCTATCTCTTCCTTTCACTCCCATTCTCTCTCTCGCTCTCTCCATCTATCTTTTTCTCCCTTTCTCTCTCTCTCTGTTTCTGTCAATTCAATTTAATTCAAGGGCTTTATTGGCATGGGAAAAATATGTTAACATTGTCAAAGCAAGTGAGGTAGATAATATACAAAAGTGAAATAAACAATAAAAATTAACAGTAAACATTACACTCACAAAAGTTCCAAAAGAATAAAGACATTTCAAATGTCGTATTATGTATATATACAGTGTTGTAACGATGTGCAAATGGTTAAAGTACAAAAGGGAAAATAAATAAGCAGAAATATGGGTTGTATTTACAATGGTGTTTGTTCTTCAATGGTTGAGCTTCTCTGTCTCTCTCTCTCCCTATCACTCCCTTTCTCCCACCTCCCCCTGACAGATGTGTCTGTTCTTCTGTCTGTCAGTCCTAATTGTGCAGTGGTTTCTCTAACCTGTCTTGTTGTTTTCTGTCCTTTTAATATTAAAAAATCCCCCAATTAGTGTCCAATTGATGTGAGTGAGATCATTGGCTGCTGAAGTGGCCCTAATTCCAGTTCATCATCTCCGTGTCCAGTGGACCTGTAATAAATGCATTGCTATTAGAGGGCCGCTGTAATCAACTATGAAACATCATTTTCCACAGGAAGAAATAGTTATACCATTGTAGCTGTGAGACGTTAGAATTAAGAATCGGCCTCCTGCTATTCACTGCCCTCATTAAGGGCTGGAAGGGAAGTGTGGGTCGGTTCTGCTCCACTCTATTTAAAGTTCTGGAAGGGAAGTGTGGGTCAGTTCTGCTCCACTCTATTTAAAGTTCTGGAAGGGAAGTGTGGGTCAGTTCTGCTCCACTCTATTTAAAGTTTTAATACCTTCAATGAGACGATTATGATCTCTTCCTCGAAATATGGAAATGCTTACTTACGAATTCTAGGGAGGCTGTTAAAAAACGCACAGGGTTGCAGATTCAGATTGGGGCACTCATTTGATGGCTTTCCCGTAAGATAGACGACACACAATTCAACATTCATATTCCACAGCAATGAGGGCGGAGAAAGATCAACAACAAACAGTACAGGCCCTTTTTAATGGCGGGGAAGGGCTCCATGGAAACTGATTTCTATCTAATTGCACTGTGCCGCTTTCTGTGCAGCCACAGTATCCAGGGGCAACTAGGAAGAGAGAAAGACCGGGAGAGAGAGACAGAGAGAGCGAGGCAGAGGCCGAGAGAGAGTTCCAGGATGGTTGCCACCTTCCCGGCTAACTACGTCCCGGCTCTCCCTCTCCGTGCCGAGATGCAGTTAGCTGTAAACACAGTTTTAAATGCCGCTGCTGCACCACACACACAACTCTAGATACCGTAGCTGTAGCATAAGAAACAGGCCGCCTGAAAGCTCTCTGAGAGGAACCTGTCTGGGCCTGTGATCTCCGGCACCAAGTACAAGGTTGGAGCGTTGTTAAGACAGAACCCCTCAGGCAGGGTAGAACTGAATAAGGACTGTTTAGAGACTAGAGACAGACCTAGCAGCCGGTCTACAGTGAACATCTATCACTGACAGACCTGGGAGCCTGTCTACAGTGAACATCTATCACTGACAGACCTAGCAGCCTGTCTACAGTGAACATCTGCCACTGACAGACCTAGCAGCCTGTCTACAGTGAACATCTATCACTGACAGACCTAGCAGCCTGTCTACAGTGAACATCTGTCACTGACAGACCTGGGAGCCTGTCTACAGTGAACATCTATCACTGACAGACCTGGGAGCCTGTCTACAGTGAACATCTGTCACTGACAGACCTAGCAGCCTGTCTACAGTGAACATCTATCACTGACAGACCTGGGAGCCTGTCTACAGTGAACATCTATCACTGACAGACCTAGCAGCTGGTCTACAGTGAACATCTATCACTGACAGACCTGGGAGCCTGTCTACAGTGAACATCTATCACTGACAGACCTAGCAGCCTGTCTACAGTGAACATCTATCACTGACAGACCTGGGAGCCTGTCTACAGTGAACATCTATCACTGACAGACCTGGCAGCCTGTCTACAGTGAACATCTGTCACTGACAGACCTAGCAGCCTGTCTACAGTGAACATCTATCACTGACAGACCTGGGAGCCTGTCTACAGTGAACATCTGTCACTGACAGACCTAGCAGCCTGTCTACAGTGAACATCTATCACTGACAGACCTGGCAGCCTGTCTACAGTGAACATCTATCACTGACAGACCTGGGAGCCTGTCTACAGTGAACATCTATCACTGACAGACCTGGCAGCCTGTCTACAGTGAACATCTATCACTGACAGACCTGGGAGCCTGTCTACAGTGAACATCTATCACTGACAGACCTAGCAGCCTGTCTACAGTGAACATCTATCACTGACAGACCTGGGAGCCTGTCTACAGTGAACATCTATCACTGACAGACCTGGCAGCCTGTCTACAGTGAACATCTGTCACTGACAGACCTAGCAGCCTGTCTACAGTGAACACTTACAGCCCATTGTGTGTGCGATACTATTGGCAAAAAGATTAATAAAACACTTATCTAATACTGTAAATCCTTTCCCCACTGTGTGTGTGTGTGTGTGTGTGTGTGTGTGTGTGTGTGTGTGTGTGTGTGTGTGTGTGTGTGTGTGTGTGTGTGTGTGTGTGTGTGTGTGTGTGTGTGTGTGTGTGTGTGTGTGTGTGTGTGTGTGTGTGTGTCGTTCAGGCGGGTGGATCTCAGGTGATCTTTACCAACCCTCTGGAGATCGTGAAGATCCGCCTGCAGGTGGCTGGAGAGATCACCACCGGCCCCCGCGTCAGCGCCATATCTGTCATCAAGGACTTGGGCTTCTTTGGCCTCTATAAGGTAGATCCTTCTGTACACCTAGAACTGAATTCAAAGACAGGGACAATTAGGACACAGCTGTACTTAACCCCTCAGGTACAATAGCAGCTGAATCAGGTAGAGATTGCTAGTGAGGGCCTATGAGGGACTGTGAACTGTAGGGCCCCCCAGGGCCAGGTAGCAGGGAGCATTGCTGTGATTGAGATATAAACAACGTAAGCTAACTTTGTAACAATGGCCAGGGTAATAATGGACTGAATACCATTGACTCAGGTAGGTAGAGGGGCTCTGCATTTTGGACGGGGATTTCAGATCTGGCAGGTGCTATTATTGGCTTTATTTTAGAACTACGGTGGGTCATTCTCATTATGGAGAGGTTGGTTTTTAGAAGGGCACCGATAACCAGTGTCATTGATTCATGAAGCATTTTAGAGAGTTCTGATTTAGTCTTTTATCTCTCATTAAAGCTGTGGGTGTTAAAACTTCTTTGGGTTTGATTTAAATGACAGCTCAAGGTCACTTCATCCAGAGCCTGCAGATTCTAACCCTTTCTCTTTTCTTAGCAAAGTTTCAGTTCTATGTCTTCCCAGGTTCGTCCCATGTTAGTTTTTTGTGTTTGTCAATCAGTGTGTGTGTGTGTGTGTGTGTGTGTGTGTGTGTGTGTGTGTGTGTGTGTGTGTGTGTGTGTGTGTGTGCGTGTGTGTGTGTGTGTGTGTGTGTGTGTGTGTGTGTGTGTGTGAGAGAGAGAGAGAGAGAGAGAGTGCTGAACCTGATGCCTCCACTTGTATGTGTTTGTCTGTGTGTGTGTGCGCATGTGTGTGTCTGTGTGTGTGTGTGTGTCTGTGTATGCGAGTGTCTACAGTATGTCTGCTCCGTCGTATGTATGAGAATGCTGAATCCGGTATGACGGTAGTGGTGCCTCCCCTGTCTCCCTCTGTGTCTCCTGTCCTCCTGCTGAGACAATGTGCATTGAGAGAGAAGCAGGAGGGCCGGGAGGGCCCAGACAGGCTCCAGCCTGTGAGTCCCAGACGGGTTGGCTCCTCAGGGCTGTGCCCAGGCACAGAGCACCCTTTGTCAGGCTAATTACCCTGCCCCTCAGCCTCTCTTTCTGCCTCTCCCTGCTACCTACCTCCGCTCTGCTGCTGGAGGAACTGACTGACTGACTGACTGGCTGGCTGAAGCGCTAGTGCCACCACTGTTCACAGTGAGAACTCCAACTATGATCCTATCACATGTATGGTATTGCTGTGTCTGCAGTTGCACTATTTATCAAGACAAACCTATTCACTCATATAAACACATACTTGTATGTACTCCAGTACTCACAGTACTCACAGTCAATCATACTTTATGCACCATGCACAATCCCTCTTTCAAAGCCATAAACAGAAGGAGACACACATATTATGTCAGCCTACAAGAGGGTAGGCAATCCGCCTCAGGGCGATTTTTAACAGAGCACATGGTTGGGGGCCGGAAAAATTTGAATAATTTGTAAATTTACCATAACTACCCCCTAAAATGATTATATTGGAAAATAACAATAATTGCATACTTTGATTACACTGAGACACGACAACATTTCTTGTTTTATTCTCTCCTTTTAAATTCCTAAATTAATCTAATTTTTTGCTGAATTTCTGTTGATTTTTTTTGACCAAAAAATGAAAATCCTGTTATTATAATTTCTTCACTAAAAAACTTTGGTGGGCCAAAGAAAATCACTTACAGGCTAGTTGTGACCCTCGTGCTGCCTGTTGTGACCCCTGGCCTACACCTCCATGTATTTAAACAGGTCAGTCTCACTTCCATGTATTTAAACAGGTCAGTCTCACTTCCATGTATTTAAACAGGTCAGTCTCACCTCCATGTATTTAAACAGGTCAGTCTCACCTCCATGTATATAAACAGGTCAGTCTCACCTCCATGTATATAAACAGGTCAGTCTCACCTCCATGTATTTAAACAGGTCAGTCTCACCTCCATGTATTTAAACAGGTCAGTCTCACCTCCATGTATATAAACAGGTCAGTCTCACCTCCATGTATATAAACAGGTCAGTCTCACCTCCATGTATTTAAACAGGTCAGTCTCACCTCCATGTATTTAAACAGGTCAGTCTCACCTCCATGTATTTAAACAGGTCAGTCTCACTTCCATGTATTTAAACAGGTCAGTCTCACCTCCATGTATTTAAACAGGTCAGTCTCACCTCCATGTATTTAAACAGGTCAGTCTCACCTCCATGTATTTAAACAGGTCAGTCTCACCTCCATGTATTTAAACAGGTCAGTCTCACCTCCATGTATTTAAACAGGTCAGTCTCACCTCCATGTATATAAACAGGTCAGTCTCACCTCCATGTATATAAACAGGTCAGTCTCACCTCCATGTATTTAAACAGGTCAGTCTCACCTCCATGTATATAAACAGGTCAGTCTCACCTCCATGTATTTAAACAGGTCAGTCTCACCTCCATGTATATAAACAGGTCAGTCTCACCTCCATGTATATAAACAGGTCAGTCTCACCTCCATGTATATAAACAGGTCAGTCTCACCTCCATGTATTTAAACAGGTCAGTCTCACCTCCATGTATTTAAACAGGTCAGTCTCACCCTCATGTATTTAAACAGGTCAGTCTCACCTCCATGTATTTAAACAGGTCAGTCTCACCTCCATGTATTTAAACAGGTCAGTCTCACCTCCATGTATTTAAACAGGTCAGTCTCACCTCCATGTATTTAAACAGGTCAGTCTCACCTCCATGTATTTAAACAGGTCAGTCTCACCTCCATGTATTTAAACAGGTCAGTCTCACCTCCATGTATTTAAACAGGTCAGTCTCACCCTCATGTATTTAAACAGGTCAGTCTCACCTCCATGTATTTAAACAGGTCAGTCTCACCCTCATGTATTTAAACAGGTCAGTCTCACTTCCATGTATTTATACAGGTCAGTCTCACCTCCATGTATTTAAACAGGTCAGTCTCACCTCCATGTATATAAACAGGTCAGTCTCACCTCCATGTATTTAAACAGGTCAGTCTCACCTCCATGTATTTAAACAAGTCAGTCTCACCTCCATGTATTTAAACAGGTCAGTCTCACCCTCATGTATTTAAACAGGTCAGTCTCACCTCCATGTATTTAAACAGGTCAGTCTCACCTCCATGTATTTAAACAGGTCAGTCTCACCTCCATGTATATAAACAGGTCAGTCTCACTTCCATGTATTTATACAGGTCAGTCTCACCTCCATGTATTTAAACAGGTCAGTCTCACCTCCATGTATATAAACAGGTCAGTCTCACCTCCATGTATTTAAACAGGTCAGTCTCACCTCCATGTATTTAAACAAGTCAGTCTCACCTCCATGTATATAAACATGTCAGTCTCACCTCCATGTATTTAAACAGGTCAGTCTCACCTCCATGTATTTAAACAAGTCAGTCTCACCTCCATGTATATAAACATGTCAGTCTCACCTCCATGTATTTAAACAAGTCAGTCTCACCTCCATGTATATAAACAGGTCAGTCTCACCTCCATGTATTTAAACAGGTCAGTCTCACCTCCATGTATATAAACAGGTCAGTCTCACCTCCATGTATTTAAACAGGTCAGTCTCACCTCCATGTATTTAAACAGGTCAGTCTCACCTCCATGTATTTAAACAGGTCAGTCTCACCCTCATGTATTTAAACAGGTCAGTCTCACCTCCATGTATTTAAACAGGTCAGTCTCACCTCCATGTATTTAAACAGGTCAGTCTCACCTCCATGTATTTAAACAGGTCAGTCTCACCTCCATGTATTTAAACAGGTCAGTCTCACCTCCATGTATTTAAACAGGTCAGTCTCACCTCCATGTATTTAAACAGGTCAGTCTCACCTCCATGTATTTAAACAGTACTAGGCCTGTACTACCGTACTGTCTGTGTGTATTTTGTGAACCAGGGCCTCGGCGATACTATTGGCAACTTTTTGGCGCGCATTCTGGCATGGCAGCCCTGACGGGGAGGGGAGGGCAGGGCAGTCCAGGGCAGGGCAGGGCAGGGTAGGGTAGGGTAGGACAGGGCAGGCAGGGAAGGGCAGGCTGGACAGGGCAGGCAGGACAGGGCAGGCAGGGTAGGGGATGGCAGGCATGTTAGGGGATGGCAGGCAGGACAGGGCAGGCAGGGTAGGGCATGGCAGGCAGGACAGGGTAGGGGATGGTAGACAGGGCAGGCAGGGGATGGCAGTCAGGACAGGGCAGGCAGGGGATGGCAGGCAGGATAGGACAGGGCAGGGGATGGCATGCAGGACAGGGCAGGCAGGGTAGGGGATGGCAGGCAGGACAGGACAGGGCAGGGGATGGCAGGCAGGACAGGGCAGGCAGGGTAGGGGATGGCAGGCAGGACAGGACAGGACAGGGCAGGGCAGGGGATGGCAGGCAGGACAGGGCAGGCAGGGTAGGGGATGGCAGGCAGGCAGGACAGGACAGGGAGGGGAGAAAGAAGCAAAGCACTTGAGGAAAGATGAGATACCATACAGTAAGGTATCTGTGTACGCTGTGGATGAGTGGTAGGATTAACCCCAGCAGTTAAATTAAGCCTGTTTTTATAGGATAACTTTTCCTGGTCCCAAATGGCAGCCAATTCCCTGTATAGTGCCAATAGGGTGCCATTTGGGATTCAACCTTGGCTTTTAACTGCTCTGTTGAAGGGAGGGCCGTCGTTTTCTCTTCCCCTTCCCCAACCTCACCTGGATGGCAGCCAAGGAGGGGAATAAGATGAAACGTAATCTGGTTAAAGATATGGCTTTCTTTACGGTGATGTACAGAGGCAATCTTCCTCCTCTTTCCCTGATCTCTCGTCTTTCACTCTCCACTCTCTCCCTCTCTCTCTCCCTATTCTCTCTCTATCTCTCTTCCTATCCCTCTCCCTCCCTCCCTCTCTCTCTATCCCTCTCCCTCCCTCTCTCTTTATCCCTCGTTCTCCCTCTCTCTATCCATATCCCTCTCCCTCCCTCCCTCCCTCCCTCCCTCCCTCCCTCCCTCCCTCCCTCCCTCCCTCCCTCCCTCCCTCCCTCCCTCCCTCCCTCCCTCCCTCCCTCCCTCCCTCCCTTCTTGTTTCTCTGTCCTCCCCATCTCTCAACCCCTCCCCTCTTTCCTCACCTATTGGTCTCTTCTTTCTCGCTACACCATCCACAGGGAGCCAAAGCCTGTTTCCTGCGAGACATCCCCTTCTCAGCCATCTACTTCCCCTGCTATGCTCACGTCAAGACCTACATGAGTGATGAGGATGGGAGGATCGGACCGGGCAAGCTGCTGTTTTCAGGGGCCATAGCAGGTAAGATACCATGCAACACTGTGGCTCAGAACCTCGTTCTTACACTCTAAGAACCTTAAAGTGTTCTTTGGTTGTCCTCATAGAACACTTTTTAGTTGCAGGTAGAAGTCTTTTAGTTCCAGGTAGAAACAGTTCTACCTTTTGGAACCCTTTTTTCTAAGTTATTTTTTCTCTCTCTGGTTTATTTTCTGTCTCTCTCAGTCTCTCCCTTTCTCTCTCCCTTTCTCTTTCTCTCTCTCTCTCTCTCTCTCTCTCCCTCTCTTTCTCTCTCTCTGTCTCTGTCCATCTCGCTCTCTCTCAGCCTATATGATAAAGAAACTGTATACATTATACACACATCCAACCATATTGGTCATTGATGATCAGAAGATGATGATTCAGATAAAAATACAATACTGTTAAAATGTTGTCACTAGCACAAGCTTAATAAGGAACCATTCTTGAGGAAGCAGAAAACCAAGCGTGGGCATTCCTGGTGGGTGGTGAGCCACCACATGGAACCCGGCCTCAGACCCAAGACCCCAGCTCCATACCTCTAACCTCCTTCCCTCCTAGCCTCTATCCCTCTATCCTTGCCCCTCCCCACCCCTCCTTTCCTCCATTCCCCAGTCTCCACCCCTTTCTTTCCTCCATCCATCCCTCCATTCTCCATTCCTCTATCCCACCCTCCATTCTCCATTCCTCTATCCCACCTTCCATCCATCCCTCCATTCTCCATTCCTCTATCCCACCCTCCATCCATCCCTCCATTCTCCATTCCTCTATCCTACCCTCCATCCATCCCTCCATTCTCCATTCCTCTATCCCACCCTCCATCCATCCCTCCATTCTCCATTCCTCTATCCCACCCTCCATCCATCCCTGCATTCTCCATTCCTCTATCCCACCCTCCATCCATCCCTCCATTCTCCATTCCTCTATCCCACCCTCCATCCATCCCTCCATTCTCCATTCCTCTATCCCACCCTCCACCCATCCCTCCATTCTCCATTCCTCTATACCACCCTCCATCCATCCCTCCATTCTCCATTCCTCTATCCCACCCTCTATCCATCCCTGCATTCTCCATTCCCCATTCCTCTATCCCTCCCTCCCTCCTTCCATCCCTCCATTCCCATTCCTCTATCCCTCCCTCCCTCCTTCCCTCCTTCCATTCCCATTCCTCTATCCCTCCCTCCCTCCCTCCTTCCATCCCTCCATTCTCCATTCCTCTATCCCACCCTCCATCCATCCCTCCATTCTCCATTCCTCTATCCCACCCTCCATCCATCCCTCCATTCTCCATTCCTCTATCCCACCCTCCATCCATCCCTCCATTCTCCATTCCTCTATCCCACCCTCTATCCATCCCTCCATTCTCCATTCCCCATTCCTCTATCCCTCCCTCCCTCCTTCCATCCCTCCATTCCCATTCCTCTATCCCTCCCTCCCTCCTTCCCTCCTTCCATTCCCATTCCTCTATCCCTCCCTCCCTCCCTCCTTCCATCCCTCCATTCTCCATTCCTCTATCCCACCCTCCATCCATCCCTCCATTCTCCATTCCTCTATCCCACCCTCCATCCATCCCTCCATTCTCCATTCCTCTATCCCACCCTCCATCCATCCCTCCATTCTCCATTCCTCTATCCCACCCTCTATCCATCCCTCCATTCCCCATTCCTCTATCCCTCCCTCCCTCCTTCCATCCCTCCATTCCCATTCCTCTATCCCTCCCTCCCTCCTTCCATCCCTCCATTCCCATTCCTCTATCCCTCCCTCCCTCCTTCCATCCCTCCATTCCCATTCCTCTATCCCTCCCTCCCTCCTTCCATCCCTCCATTCCCAATCCTCTATCCCTCCCTCCCTCCTTCCATCCCTCCATTCCCATTCCTCTATCCCTCCCTCCCTCCTTCCATCCCTCCATTCCCATTCCTCTATCCCTCCCTCCCTCCTTCCATCCCTCCATTCCCATTCCTCTATCCCTCCCTCCCTCCTTCCATCCCTCCATTCCCATTCCTCTATCCCTCCCTCCCTCCTTCCATCCCTCCATTCCCAATCCTCTATCCCTCCCTCCCTCCTTCCATCCCTCCATTCCCATTCCTCTATCCCTCCCTCCCTCCTTCCATCCCTCCATTCCCATTCCTCTATCCCTCCCTCCCTCCTTCCATCCCTCCATTCCCATTCCTCTATCCCTCCCTCCCTCCTTCCATCCCTCCATTCCCAATCCTCTATCCCTCCCTCCCTCCCTCCTTCCATCCCTCCATTCCCATTCCTCTATCCCTCCCTCCCTCCTTCCATCCCTCCATTCCCATTCCTCTATCCCTCCCTCCCTCCTTCCCTCCCTCCATTCCCATTCCTCTATCCCTCCCTCCCTCCTTCCATCCCTCCATTCCCATTCCTCTATCCCTCCCTCCCTCCTTCCATCCCTCCATTCCCAATCCTCTATCCCTCCCTCCCTCCTTCCATCCCTCCATTCCCAATCCTCTATCCCTCCCTCCCTCCTTCCATCCCTCCATTCCCATTCCTCTATCCCTCCCTCCCTCCTTCCATCCCTCCATTCCCATTCCTCTATCCCTCCCTCCCTCCTTCCATCCCTCCATTCCCATTCCTCTATCCCCCCCAGCCTCCCGGCTCCAGGCCTAAGACCCCAGTAGCCACCGGCGACCGCAGGCTCCATCGTGGTCGTCCCTAATTAGAGTGCTCAGCGATTGGCTGGAGGTTGGGGTTTGGAGCTAAGCGCTGAGTGAACAGACAGAGCCCAGAGAGACCAACCGCCTGCCTGCCAACAGAGTTTCGATAGGATGGGAGACTATCCTGTGCTAACATATAGGAACTGGCAGCCTGAGCTCTGTCCCAACTGCCACCCTGTTCCCTATATAGTGCCCTACTTTTGACCATGGCCAGTAGTACTTTTGGCATTTTGGTCAAAAGTAGTGCACTATATAGGGAATAGGGTGCCTGTTGAGAGGCAGCCTGTGTGTTAGGCGTGTTAAGAGTAAAGGCGCTGAGGGAGGATGAGGAGCTGTGTAACCCTAACCCTAACACATCAACCCATCAACAGATGTCACAATATTGGCAACCCGGAGGAAAGACAGTTTTGATCCACAGTCTTCCAGGTCTCTGTCTCCTCTTCCTGCTTATAACTATGATCTGGAGCGAGTCTGTAGGTTGAATATTTTTATTTGAGTGGGTTTATCTTAAAGAAAACAGCGTATAAGAAGGCGAGTGCAGAAGCCAAGCCAGGGTGGTTTGGAACGTCAAAAGAAAAGGGTTAATATTTATTTTGAATCGTGAGGGATATGTCGGTCAGTGCTGTAGTTCTGCTCTTCAGCGCTGAGTGAGTACATGGAAAAGTCATATAAATCTAAAAAGACATTCCTACTCCCAATCTCCCCCTTCCTTTTATTTTGGCAATTACCTCGAACGGGTCCGGGAGCTAGTTTAGAAACCTGAAATGCAGTTTATGATTTTTCATTTGCTCATAGTATTTATCAATCCTTTCTATATTTACCAACGGATTAAGCTTTTTTAGCAATTAACGCTTTTTTTGTCGGCTCAGGAAATGTAACTACACACTCAGTTTGGGCTGCATTATATAGACCCCCTGATCCCAGAACACACTGCGGAGCTGGTCATCTCCCAGTTCCTCCTCCTGCTCTCTCTCTGGCTGTAGAGGAATAGACTTTCTGAGGTAGCTTTGAGAGGGAGATTTAAGACTGTGTTCCTGTGTTTTGAGGTGCTTCTCTGAGTCTCCTTAGCACTTTGAATGTGCTGTGAAACCAGTTGAGTTCTCCTCTCCCTCCTCCCTTCTCTCTTTCCCTCCCCTCCTCCCCTTTCTTATACACTCATCCCCCCCTTCACTACCCTCCCCTCCTCCCCTTTCTTCTACACTCCTCTCCCCTTCACTACACTCCTCTCCTCCCCCTTCCTCTCCACTCCTCTCCCCTCCTGTCCTCCCCTCTCCCCTCCTCTCTTCTCCCCCCCTCCTCTCCCCTCCTCTCCCTTCCTCTCCCCTCCTCTCCCCCCCTCCTCTCCTCTCCCCTCCTCCCCCCTTCACTACCCTCCTCTCCTTCCTCTCCCCTCCTCTGCTCTCCCCTCCTCTTCTCTCCCCTCCCCCTCCTCTCCTCTCCTCCCCCTCCTCTCCTCACCTCTCCCCTCCTCTCCTCCCCCTCCTCTCCTCTCCCCTCCCCTCCTCCCCCTTCACTACCCTCCTCTCCTTCCTCTCCCCTCCTCTGCTCTCCCCTCCTCTTCTCTCCCCTCCCCCCTCCTCTCCTCCCCCCTCCTCTCCTCTCCTCTCCTGTCCTCTCATCTCCCACCCTCTCATGTGAAGGATATCAGTGCAGGTGGTCTTTCCAGTTCTGTCACATTTGCAGTGAGCGAGTTGATCAGTGGTTGAATTGAATGGCTCGTTTAGTTTGAAGACGTGTAGCCTGTGTGACTAGCTGGTGAAGAGGCCGGTGATGGTAATGACTGTGCGTGGCGGTCAAAAGCAGCCATTGATGATTGATGCCATTCATGGTTGAAGAGGCTGGAGAGGGCTGCCCGCATGGGGCCCCCAGTCACCAGTCACTGGCACGTGGGACGCTTTTGTGTGTCCATCTCATTACCTCGTATTGTCTGCCCATTGCAGGAGAAAACCATGAACATTACATAGCAGAGGCAATGGAGTTTTCTAATGTATTTTTCTGATCGTACACAACTTTCTGTGGGAAGGATCAAGAGAGTAGTTTTACATATGACTGGTCCTCATTCAGATGACCAAAGGCTCAAATGAAAGTAGGATATGATGATGTTTTGAAATACGTACAAACGTAGACAAGAGGAGTGAGATAAAAATGTCATTGAGAGTTCCAGTTTGTTTATTGGTCATACACATGATGTACACTACCCTTCAAAAGTTTGGGGTCACTTAGAAATGTCCTTGTTTTCGAAAGAAAAGCATATTTTTTGTCCATTACAATAACATCAAATTGATCAGAAATACAGTGTAGACATTGTTAATGTTGTAAATGACTATTGTAGCTGGAAACGGCTGATTTTTAATGGAATATCTACATAGGCATACAGAGACCCATTATCAGCAACCATCATTCCTGTGTTCCAATGGCACGTTGTGTTAGCTAATCCAAGTTTAGCATTTTTATCATAAAAGGCTAATTGATCATTTGAAAACCCTTTTGCTATTATGTTAGCGCAGCTGTAAAAAGTTGTGCTTATTAAAGAGGCAATAAAACTGGCCTTCTTCAGATCAGTTGAGTATCTGAAGCATCAGCATTTGTAGGTTCAATTACAGGCTCAAAATGTCCAGAAACAAAGGACTTTCTTCTGGAACTCGTCAGTCTATTCTTGTTCTGAGAAATGAAGGCTATTCCATGTGAGAAATTGCCAAGAAACTGAAGCTCTTGTACGACACTGTGTACTACTCCCTTCGCAGAACAGCGCAAACTGGCTCTAACCAGAATAGAAAGAGGAGAGGGAGGCCTCAGTGAACAACTGAGCAAGAGGACAAGTACATTAGAGTGTCTAGTTTGAGAAACAGATACCTCACAAGTCCTCAACTGGCAACTTCATTAAATAGTACCCGGAAAACACCAGTCTCCACGTCAACAGTGAGGAGGCGACTCTGCGATGCTGGCCTTCTAGGCAGAGTTAGCCTAGTGGTTAGAGCATTGGACTAGTAACCGAAAGGTTGCAAGTTCAAATCCCCGAGCTGACAAGGTACAAAATCTGTTGTTCTGCCCTTGAACAGGCAGTTAACCCACTGTTCCTCGGCTGTCATTGAAAATAAGAATTTGTTCTTAACTGACTTGCCTAGTAAAATAAAAAAGAGTTCCTCTGTCCAGTGTCTGTGTTCTTGTGCTCATCTTAATCTTTTCTTTTTATTGGCCAGTCTGAGATATGGCTTTTTCTTTGCAACATTTTTCAGCTGTGCTAACATAATTGCAAAAGGGTTGTCTAATGATCAATTAGCGTTTTAAATTGATAAACTTGGATTAACTAACACAAAGTACCATTGGAACACAGTAGTGATGGTTCCTGTAATGGGCCTTTGTACACCTATGAAGATATTCCATAACAAAATCTGCCGTTTCCAGCTACAACAGTCATTTACAACATTAATAATGTCTACACTGTATTTTGGATCAATTTGATGTTTAATGGACAAAAAATTACCTTTTCTTTCAAAAATAAGAACATTTCTAAGTGACCCCAAACTTTTGAACAGTAGTGTACATGGAGTACACAGTGCAACGGGTTAAAGTATGACCTTTGTATAACGGGTTCAAGTATGACCTTTGTATAACGGGTTCAAGTATGACCTTTGTATAACGGGTTCAAGTATGACCTTTGTATAACGGGTTCAAGTATGACCTTTGTATAACGGGTTCAAGTATGACCTTTGTATAACGGGTTCAAGTATGACCTTTGTATAACCCAACAGTAGAAACATATACATTCAGATTGAGTAGAAATAGTGATGCAGGATAACATAACCACAACATTCACAGACAGTACTAAGACTGATGCAGGATAACATAACCACAACATTCACAGACAGTACTAACACTGATGCAGGATAACATAACCACAACATTCACAGACAGTATTAAGACTGATGCAGGATAACAGAACAACTACATTCACAGACAGTACTAACACTGATGCAGGATAACAGAACCACTACATTCACAGACAGTACTAACACTGATGCAGGATAACAGAACAACAACATTCACAGACAGTACTAACACTGATGCAGGATAACAGAACCACTACATTCAGAGACAATAAGGAGACTGATGCAGGATAACAGAACAACTACATTCACAGACAATACGGAGACTGATGCAGGATAACAGAACAACTACATTCACAGACAATACGGAGACTGATGCAGGATAACAGAACCACTACATTCAGAGACAATACGGAGACTGATGCAGGATAACATAACAACTACATTCACAGACAATATGGAGACTGTAGCAGGATAACAGAACCACAACATTCACAGACAGTACTAAGACTGATGCAGGATAACATAACCACAACATTCACAGACAGTACTAACACTGATGCAGGAAAACAGAACAACTACATTCACAGACAGTACTAAGACTGATGCAGGATAACATAACCACAACATTCACAGACAGTACTAACACTGATGCAGGATAACATAACCACAACATTCACAGACAGTACTAAGACTGATGCAGGATAACAGAACCACTACATTCACAGACAATACTAACACTGATGCAGGATAACAGAACCACTACATTCACAGACAGTACTAACACTGATGCAGGATAACAGAACCACAACATTCACAGACAGTACTAAGACTGATGCAGGATAACAGAACAACTACATTCACAGACAGTACTAACACTGATGCAGGATAACAGAACCACTACATTCACAGACAGTACTAACACTGATGCAGGATAACAGAACCACTACATTCACAGACAGTACTAACACTGATGCAGGATAACAGAACCACTACATTCACAGACAGTACTAACACTGATGCAGGATACCAGAACCACTACATTCAGAGACAATAAGGAGACTGATGCAGGATAACAGAACAACTACATTCACAGACAATACGGAGACTGATGCAGGATAACAGAACAACTACATTCACAGACAGTACTCACACTGATGCAGGATAACAGAACCACTACATTCACAGACAGTACTAACACTGATGCAGGATAACAGAACAACTACATTCACAGACAATACAGAGACTGATGCAGGATAACAGAACCACTACATTCACAGACAGTACTAACACTGATGCAGGATAACAGAACCACTACATTCACAGACAGTACTAACACTGATGCAGGATAACAGAACCACTACATTCACAGACAGTACTAACACTGATGCAGGATAACAGAACAACTACATTCACAGACAATACTAACACTGATGCAGGATAACAGAACAACTACATTCACAGACAGTACTCACACTGATGCAGGATAACAGAACCACTACATTCACAGACAGTACTAACACTGATGCAGGATAACATAACAACTACATTCACAGACAGTACTAACACTGATGCAGGATAACAGAACAACTACATTCACAGACAGTACTCACACTGATGCAGGATAACAGAACCACTACATTCACAGACAATACAGAGACTGATGCAGGATAACAGAACAACTACATTCACAGACAATACAGAGACTGATGCAGGATAACAGAACAACTACATTCACAGACAATATGGAGACTGTAGCAGGATAACAGAACCACAACATTCACAGACAGTACTAACACTGATACAGGATAACAGAACCACTACATTCACAGACAGTACTAACACTGATGCAGGATAACAGAACCACTACATTCACAGACAGTACTAACACTGATGCAGGATAACAGAACCACTACATTCACAGACAGTACTAACACTGATGCAGGATAACAGAACCACTACATTCACAGACAGTACTAACACTGATGCAGGATAACAGAACCACTACATTCAGAGACAATACAGAGACTGATGCAGGATAACAGAACAACTACATTCACAGACAATACAGAGACTGATGCAGGATAACACAACAACTACATTCACAGACAATATGGAGACTGTAGCAGGATAACAGAACCACTACATTCACAGACAGTACTAACACTGATGCAGGTACTAACACAGTAACACAGAACCACTACAGTGCTAACAAGTGCTGAGTGAGGTGTTCTCTCCTTAGGTATGCCCGCGGCCTCCCTGGTGACCCCAGCCGATGTTATCAAGACCAGGCTACAAGTGGCGGCCCGTGCTGGCCAGACCACGTATAGTGGCCTCGTTGACTGTTTCTGGAAGATTCTGAAGGAGGAGGGACCACGGGCCTTCTGGAAAGGAGCAGGAGGTATCACCCCATTTGTTTTAATATCTGATGATGATGATGTGATATAAATGGCACAGTAGTGTAATAGTGAAATAGTGTTATTGAGAGTTGTGGTTTTTCACTGTAGCCCGAGTGTTCCGGTCCTCACCTCAGTTTGGGGTCACCCTGGTGACCTATGAACTCCTGCAGAGGTGGTTCTACGTGGACTTCGGCGGACAGTAAGTCAGAACTCCTCCCTCTCCTCATCTGAATGACATGAGCCTGGCCCGTATTCATAAAGTGTCTCAGCATAGGAGGGCTGATCTAGGATCCACTCCCCCATCCATATAATCTTATTTATTATTAAATTAATAAGAGTCTATATCAGCACTCTTACTCTGAGACACCTCATGAATAAGGGTCCTGATGTCTTGTCGGATATTAGACTTGAGTGCTCAGTCTTGCTGACGAAATTCAGGGATCACACAATAACACTGGGAAATCCAAAAACCTAAATGTCAGAATGGTCCAGTCGGGAATAATAGCTTCTACTGACTATTGCGGTGTGATACAAAATCATGGTAATTTCTAGCAGCACTTTACTGCCAACCTTTCAACACAGGGAGAGATGTGTAGTTATACAAAGAATAGATTTCCATTTAAAACCACGCAGAGGGTTAAATGAAAAGCTTGGCTACCCATTGTGTGGGTGCACTTCTTTGTCTCCAGAGGAACAAGAAATGCCATGAGACCAAAATAATTTCAGAGTAGATCAGGTGACTAGCTTCAACCATTTACTTGGTTGCATCCCCAATGGCACCCTATTCCTATAGGGCTCTGGTCAAAAGCAGTGCACTATAAAGAGAATAGGTCACCGTTTGTGACGCAGCCCATTACTTGATGGGATTGATGTGACATTTCCTAAACTACAGAGCTGTGATGTAGGACAGTCCTAAACTACAGAGCTCCAGAGCTGTGATGTAGGACAGTCCTAAACTACAGAGATACAGAGCTGTGATATCAGGCAGTCCTAAACTACAGAGATACAGAGCTGTGATATCAGGCAGTCCTAAACTACAGAGATACAGAGCTGTGATGTAGGACAGTCCTAAACTACAGAGATACAGAGCTGTGATGTAGAGCATCCCTAAACTACAGAGATACAGAGCTGTGATGTCAGGCAGTCCTAAACTACAGAGATACAGAGATACAGAGCTGTGATGTCAGGCAGTCCTAAACTACAGAGATACAGAGCTGTGATGTCAGGCAGTCCTAAACTACAGAGATACAGAGATACAGAGCTGTGATGTCAGGCAGTCCTAAACTACAGAGATACAGAGCTGTGATGTCAGGCAGTCCTAAACTACAGAGATACAGAGCTGTGATGTCAGGCAGTCCTAAACTACAGAGATACAGAGCTGTGATATAGGACAGTCCTAAACTACAGAGATACAGAGCTGTGATGTAGGACAGTCCAAAGATACAGAGATACAGAGCTGTGATGTAGAGCAGTTCTAAACTACAGCGATACAGAGCTGTGATGTCAGGCAGTCCTAAACTACAGAGATACAGAGCTGTGATGTAGAGCAGTCCTAAACTACAGAGATACAGAGCTGTGATATAGAGCAGTCCTAAACTACAGAGATACAGAGCTGGGATGTAGAGCAGTCCTAAACTACAGAGATACAGAGCTGTGATGTAGGACAATCCTAAACTACAGATATACAGAGCTGTGATGTAGAGCAGTCCTAAACTACAGAGATACAGAGCTGTGATGTAGAGCAGTTCTAAACTACAGAGGTACAGAGCTGTGATGTAGGACAGTCCTAAACTACAGAGATACAGAGCTGTGATGTAGGACAGTCCTAAACTACAGAGATACAGAGCGGTGATGTAGAGCAGTCCTAAACTACAGAGATACAGAGCTGTGATGTAGGACAGTTCTAAACTACAGATATACAGAGCTGTGATGTAGGACAGTCCTAAACTACAGAGATACAGAGCTGTGATGTAGGACAGTTCTAAACTACAGATATACAGAGCTGTGATGTAGGACAGTCCTAAACTACAGAGATACAGAGCGGTGATGTAGAGCAGTCCTAAACTACAGAGATACAGAGCTGTGATGTAGAGCAGTCCTAAACTACAGAGATACAGAGCTGTGATGTCAGGCAGTCCTAAACTACAGAGATACAGAGCTGTGATGTCAGGCAGTCCTAAAATACAGAGATACAGAGCTGTGATGTCAGGCAGTCCTAAACTACAGAGATACAGAGCTGTGATGTCAGGCAGTCCTAAACTACAGAGATACAGAGCTGTGATGTCAGGCAGTCCTAAACTACAGAGATACAGAGCTGTGATGTAGAGCAGTCCTAAACTACAGAGATACAGAGCTGTGATGTCAGGCAGTCCTAAACTACAGAGATACAGAGCTGTGATGTCAGGCTGTCCTAAACTACAGAGATACAGAGCTGTGATGTCAGGCAGTCCTAAACTACAGAAATACAGAGCTGTGATGTCAGGCAGTCCTAAACTACAGAGATACAGAGCTGTGATGTCAGGCAGTCCTAAACTACAGAGATACAGAGCTGTGGTGTCAGGCAGTCCTAAACTACAGAGATACAGAGCTGTGATGTAGGTCAGTCCTAAACTACAGAGATACAGAGCTGTGATGTAGGACAGTCCTAAACTACAGAGATACAGAGCTGTGATGTCAGGCAGTCCTAAACTACAGAGATACAGAGCTGTGATGTAGAGCAGTCCTAAACTACAGAGATACAGAGCTGTGATGTCAGGCAGTCCTAAACTACAGAGATACAGAGCTGTGATGTAGGACAGTCCTAAACTACAGAGATACAGAGCTGTGATGTAGGACAGTCCTAAACTACAGAGATACAGAGCTGTGATGTCAGGCAGTCCTAAACTACAGAGATACAGAGCTGTGATGTAGAGCAGTCCTAAACTACAGAGATACAGAGCTGTGATGTCAGGCAGTCCTAAACTACAGAGATACAGAGCTGTGATGTCAGGCAGTCCTAAACTACAGAGATACAGAGCTGTGATGTAGGACAGAGAGAAGCACTTTGACTTGTGCTCTTTCTCATTCCAGCTTTTCTGGGTAAAATTGAGCTCATGCCTGGCGGCACAAACTGGTCACTCTTTAGAATGCACTCTAATGTTCCATTGACCAATAAGAGACAGAGACAGGAGGGCAAGGAGGAGAGTTTTAGGATAAGCGTCACCAAATACATTCCATTCATTATTATACTCTACATGTAATTGTATTGACGGAATTTTGTCAAATACTTTTGGGTTCTTTCACAAATCAGGACCACAAACTGTCCTAATTATTCTGAAATAACATGCATACTGTATGCATAATGTGTCGTCTTCACAGACTTTGCCCTATTTTCAGAAATGTTCAGAAAAATATTCAGTGAATACTCTACTGCTCGATGGTGTGGTGTGGGTGTGAAATGTGTTCCTTTTTGTCTGTATTGGAAAGATATCACAGAAAGTCGTATATGAAACCATTGTGGGATATTCATTTATTTCTGGTTTCAGTGCTCTGAGGAAAAATAGCACTCTAAAAAATAAAATAATAAATAGCTCTCTCGCCCAGTCTTAATATTCGATTAAGATGTTTATTTTTTTGTGGTGGACAATGTTTAATATAAAAACTCTGTTAACTCTTCCCTCACTCTCGCGTGATCTCTTTTCCCCTCCACTTTTGGTTTCTCTCTTTTCTGTCACTCTTTTCTCTCCTCCCTTGTTTCTCCTTCCTTCTCTGTCTTTCCCTTCCTCGTCCCCCTCTCTCTCCCCAATCCCTCCTCCTCCCTCTCCCCCTCTTGTCCTTTCTCCCCTCACCCCTCCCTCCTACTCCCTCGCTCTCCTCCTTGCTCCTCCTCCCCCTCCCTCTCTCCACCTCCCTGCTCCCTCCCTTACCCTCTCTCTCCGCCCTCCTCTCTTCTCCCGCCTCCCTCTATCTCCACACCACAGAAAACCATCTGGCTCGGAGCCGACTCCCAAGTCTCGGATCAGCATGCCGGCGCCCAGTCCCGACCACATCGGAGGCTTCAGGTTGGCCATGGCTACTTTCGCTGGCATCGAAAGCAAATTTGGACTCCACCTCCCAAGATACAACGTACATGTAATCCCCCCCGTCCAAGGAGGACGCCCCTTGAATTGAACTTCCTCTGCCCACACGTAGGGGGCAGAATAGAGCATACACGCAATCGTTACGCCCTCTCCCTCCCAACCCCGCCCCGTTGAGCACTTGGAATTTTCCACCCGAAAGAGAGGCACATTCTGACTAGTATGATGTGCCTCTTTAGGCTTTAAAGGAAAATATGTATCGATGTTTTAGTTGATATGAGACAAAAAAATAAATATTAAGAAATTCTTGAAACAACCTTTATACGTCATGCTCTAAAATCACATCAGGTTGGTTTAGCTTCTGTTTTAGTCTCATATACCCGTAAAGATGACTTTTTGAGTCAGTCTTATTGAGATCAAGGGCTCTATTCAATCTGTGTCGCTGAAGCTAGAAATGTAAAAATAATTTCCTATTGAGCCGACGTCTGCAGTGTTTACCGGGAATGCTGTCTCCGCTGACGCGGAAGCGTTGCCATTACATTGAAATCACGCTGTAACGCTGAATTTCCGTGATACTGATTAGATATAGCCCTAAGTGAAAGCTACAGTACTGACATTGTCTGTCTGGAGTAGTGTCGTTCTGGTTGGTCTTTTAACAGAGTTGTAGAGGGTCTGGCCAGGACTTGAATTAGACCTGGACTGCTTCCTCTTATTACATCATCACTAAAGCCGGGACTCATTCAAAGATGCATTGTCAACAAGCACATTGCACTTGATTTTTTAAGGTCATTTATGCTTGAGTCGACATGCATAGCCTTTACCATGAATGTCAATGTCCGGGTTGACAGTGCAATGTGCTTGTCGACAAAAAAGCCTTTGTTTGAATCCCGGCCTAACCATATAATGGTGATTTTACTGTCTTTCACCAGAGAGTTTGTCTGATTAGAGCTTATTCTGTTGAGGTTATATCCGTCAAATGGACATGTTTTTATTTCCATGTTAAATGTGATGTTATCGATGGGGAATGTAACACAAGCACGCACATCCGAACAATGATTCTACTGTACATATGAGAACGAACAGAGACATATTTTCATATTGATACGGTTTGCCAAGTTGCTTTTTGGATACTGTGAAGCAAAAACAGGAATAATCTTGATCATGAAAGATATTGACCAAACACTTGAATGTAATACATACTGTTCAGTGTTGCCACCATTTGCACCCAGTATTACTACTACGGTACTGTACTGCCTGTTATCCTAAGTTGAGTTGTCTGTCAGCTCAAACTGTGTTATGTGTTGAATTAATGTCTATTTAAGGAGTCAGGGCACAGCAGAGCAGAGGGAGAGAGCAGAAAGATGATGTCACTGACTAGCTATACTACGCTACACTACATTACTCTAGTACACTACACTACATTACTCTATAGTACACCACACTACACTAGACTAGCTGCTCGTTGTCATGCAAGACGCCCGTATTTAAACTTGTACAGGAGAGGAGGATTATATGGTGTGTAATAATTGTGCCTTACTGTATGTATGGCAGCAATATTGAAATACATTGAGTGTACTAAACATTACGAACAGCGTCCTAATATTGAGTTGCACCCCCTTTTGCCCCCAGAACAGCCTCAATTCGTCAGGGCGTGGACTCTACAAGTTGTTGAAAGCGTTCGACAGGGATGCCTATGTTGACGCCAATGCGTCCCACAGTTCTGTCAAGTTGAATGGATGTCCTTTGGGTGGTGGACCATTCTTGATACACACAGGAAACTATTGAGTGTGAAAAACCCAGCAGTAATGCAGTTCTTGACACACTCAAACCAGTGTGCCTGGCATCTACTACCATACCCCGTTCAAAGGCATTTAAATCTGTTGTCTTGCCCATTGAATGGCACACATAGATAATTCATGTCTTAATTGTCTCAAGGCTTAAAAATCCTGCTTTAACTTGTCTCCTCCCCTTCATCTACACCGATTGAAGTGGATTTAACAGGTGACAACAATAAGGGATCATTCAGTAACTTTCATTTGGATTCACCTGGTCAGTCTGTCCATGTTTTGTACACTCAGTGTATATGTACTAATAAAATGAAAGAGAAACGTCTAACGTTAGTAAACAAAGTGTGTGTGCCTTCTTTTACAAGGGGGTATGTTGTGGTGCGACAATTCAGAGAAAAGCTTGACGCCTGGTAAGAGAGAATCATAACAGACCAACGTCCAACTTGTGACACTATGTAGTTCAACATCAACAACAAGTCAACAAGTTAACAGTTCTCCAGCCATGATTTATTGGCAGATATATCATGATAAACAGCGGGCACACACTCAAACAAAGGGCTAAACTAGAATTAGTTTCTTAGGCCTGTAGCCATGGACAGTGCAATAATCCTCACATTAGAGCCCTATAACATTGACATAAAGTTATTACAGACATCCACAACATATTAGAACATATCTATGAAGCTGTAAGAACCTAGAAATGTGTTGCATGCACGCAGGGTTTTGGATACTGAGAAAAGCACAACAAAAGCACTGTGAACATGAGACTTCTGTAACGTGACAGCATAGAGACCTATAGGCCCTATCGAACTGTTCTCACTGCTAGTTTCACAGCTGTAGTAAGACCTATGATTGGATATGGGATTCACTTAGGTTCTGAGCACTGTAAGACAACTGACCACATACAGTAAGTGAATCAATAAACAATTCATATAGTAAATAACAAAGAGGCCCGAGGTGCTTATACGACTAACATATATTAACATAAATGAACACAAAAACAGTGATGTTAATACAGTAAAGAGAAAGCACGTTGTAGCCTGAACACTGCTGGAATAGTGGTTGTGTTCCCCTGCTCAGACGTTGCATGCATCAACCAGTGGTTGCTTGCCACTTCATTGACTGTGCAGTCGGGCACCAGATTACTATGACATATGATGTGGTTAGCTGATAGGTAAAATGCCTATCCAAGTGTTGTAAGATCTGGCATGTGTCAGCAAGGGCTGAACAGGAGAACATGACCCGTAGCTGTCACAGAGAGACGGCGGGGGGCGGGGTCTAGAAACACATGCTGCTGCTTTGACAGGTGTGTGAAATCATGTCATAAAGGTGTGAGAACAAAGCCTTCTGATGGGCTGGATCGCCTAGTGACCCGCCCAGTGTGCCTGGCGATGCTCGGTGATCCCATTGGATCCTGCAGTGATTCGTTCAATCCTATGGCGTCAGTTCCACAGGCCCTTCCTCCTCGCCGTCGGCCCGGTTGGCCTTGATCTCCATCAGGGTACAGGCGAAACGTGCCCAGTCCTCACTGTGGGGCACTGCCAGCTAGGAGGAACCACAGAGACAAAAACTAAATATATTCACCTTCACACTGCTAGATATCCCCAATGGTATTTTTCTATACAATAGATTATGTTTTGACCAATAACTGAATCTTTGTCAGGATCCGATTGGCTGGTTTATCAGCCTCATGAGCAAATACAGTCCAGTATATGTATGATTCTGTTCATGGTCTAAATCTGTGGTCTCCTTGTTTACTGTCCATTACATTTACATTTCACATTACCAAAAGTCCCTGAAGAATCGAGGACCCTAGAAGAAATACAATTGTAGCTTTTACTTGAAGTTTCAAGCTAATCTAGTCAATGGTCAGTGAAATGTACACGCGAGAACCGCTTAGAACGTTGTTTCATTCCTTACAGGTTTTGTATGACTGTGACCTCCAGTAACCAGTCATTGCGAAGCACTGCTGTGAAAGTCAAATGGGAAAGGCCAGTTGGTTGGTTGGTTGCCGTGGCTGCCGCCCAGGCTGTCACTACGGTTACCACTTTGCAGGCTATAATTAACAAGCAATAAGGAGGTGGGAGGGGACAGCGACCATTTTAAACCCTCAGAACTGTTAAAGCACACCAGAGATCTTCCTCAGGGAAATCATCATCAATACACTTAGGGTGCCTCCTAAATGGCACCCAACTCCCTATATGGTGCGCTACTTTTAACAAAAAAAAAATAGATAACTATTGTAAAATATAATGTGTCCGTAAAATGTATATAGTATGGATAGTGCATTCGTAAAGTATTAAGACCCCTTGACTTTTTCAACATTTTGTTACGTTACAGCCTTATTCTAAAATGGATTCAATTGGTTTTTTCCCCTCGCCAATCTACACACCCCATAACGACGAAGCAAAAACAGGATTTTATAAATGTTTGCAAATTTAGTTTTAAAAAACCTGGAAATATCACATTTACAAAAGTATTCTGACTCTACTTTGTTGAAGCACCTTTGGCATTGATTACAGCCTCGAGTCTTCTTGGGTATGACGCTACAAGCTTGGCACACCTGTATTTGGGGAGTTTCTCCCATTCTTCTCTGCAGATCCTCTCAAGCTTTGTCAGGTTGGATAGGGAGCGTCACTAAACAGCTATTTCAGGTCTTTCCAGAGATGTTCGATTGGGTTCAAGTCCGGGCTCTGGCTAGGCAACTCAAGGATATTCAGAGACTTGTCCCAAAACCACTCCTGCGTTGTCTTGGCTGTGTGCTTAGGGTCGTTGTCCTGTTGGAAGGTGAAACTTTGCCCCCAGTCTGAGGTCCTAAGCACTCTGGAGCAGGTTTCCATCAAGGATCTCTCTGTACTTTGCTCCATTCCTCTTTCCCTCAATCCTGACTGGTCTCCCAGTCCCTGCCAATGAAAACCATCCCCACAGCATGATGCTGCCACCACCATGCTTCACCGTAGGGATGGTGGCAGGTTTCCTCCAGACGTGATGCTTGGCATTCAAGCCAAAGAGTTCGATCTTGGTTTCATCAGACCAGAGAATCTTGTTTCTCATGGTCTGAGAGTCCTTTAGGTGTCTTTTGGTGAACTCCAAAAAGACACCTAAAGCTGTCATGTGCCTTTTACTGAGGAGTGGCTTCCGTCTGGCCTCTCTACCATAAAGGCCTGATTGGTGGAGTGCTGCAGAGATGGTTGTCCTTCTGGAATGTTCTTCCATCTCCACAGAGGAACCCTGGAGCTCTGTCGGAGTGACCATTGTGTTCTTGGACACCTCCCTGACCAAGGCCCTTCTCCCCCGATTGCTCAGTTTGGCCAGGCGGCCCGCTCTTGGAAGAGTCTTGGTGGTTCCAAACTTCTTCCATTTAACAATGATGGAGGCCACTGTGTTCTTGGGGACCTTCAATGCTGCAGAAATGTTTTGGTACTCTTCCTCGTCACAATCCTGTCTCGGAGTTCAAATTCCTCGGACCTCATGGCTTGGGTTTTGTCTGACATGCACTGTCACCTGTGGGACCTTATATAGACAGGTGTGTGCATATCCAAATCATGTTCAATCATAGCAAATGGTCTGAATACTTAATGTATTTCTTAAAATACATTTGAAAACATTTCTAAAATCGTGTTTTAGCTTTTTTGGATTTAATCTATTTTAAAATAAAGCTGTAACATAACAAATTGTGGAAAAGGAAAGGGGTCTGAAAACTTTCCAAATGTAATTGATTTATTTTTGATTTGATTTAACGTTTATTTAAACAGGGAGTCACATTGAGATTAAACATCTATTTTACAAGAGGGCCCTGTAAACACTACAATAAAAACAGAATGATAAAACAACATACATATACAGTACCAGTCAAAAGTTTGGACACACCTACTCATTCAAGGTTTTTCTTGATTTGTACTATTTTCTACATTGTAGTAACCAGAAAAGTGTTAAACAAATCTAAATATATTTTATTTGAGATTCTTCAAAGTAGCCACCCTTTGACTTGCTGACAGCTTTGCAAACTCTTGTTACAGTATATGTATCCCCCCAAAAGATATTTACCCCCAAATATATGGGGGATTGGAAATTATGCAAATAATTACATTGATAGAAGCCACACTCTATCTGCAATATTAAAGCTGATCTATTCAATGGCGCTATCTCCGTCATTTGGCAAGACGAAAACAAGTTGAGTTGGCAAAAGCAGAAACCGGCTGGCACACAGGGTAACGCTTTTATGGGAATTACAATCAATTATAGGTTACAGGGAAAGCCAAGTATTTACAGAGCACTTAACGAGGTCAAGCAACATGAACTATAAAACCTCTGAGAACACAAAACAAAGCCAGTAACAAGAAACTATCCACATTTCATTCCTTATCACTCTACCATCTCACACACCAGAGACATTTATTTGTATTCTATGAAAATATAATTCAGGATAATGAACTACTTCATTATGGTGTCTCTCCTAATGTGATGTGTGTTTCGTCCTATATTTTTATTTGATTAGTAATCCCCAGTCCCCGCAGGAGGCCTTTGGCCTTTTGGTAGGTTGTCATGGTAAATAAGAATTTGTTCTTAACCGACTTAGTTAAATAAAGGTTCAATAAAAATAAATATAGAGGTCCTGTGGTCAACTGTAAGTGCTGATATTGTTAAGTGGAAATGTCTAGGAGCAACAAAGGCTCAGCCGCGAAGTGGTAGGCCACACAAGCTCACAGAACGGGACTGCCTCAGTGCTGAAACACGTACAAATCATCTGTCCTCGGTTGCAACACTCACTACTGAGTTCCAAACTGACTCTGGAAGCAACATCAGCAAAATAACTATTCGTCGGGAGCTTCATGAAATGGGTTTCCATGGCCGAGCAGCCGCATACAAGCCTAAGATCACCATGCGCAATGCCAAGCGTTGGCTGGAGTGGTGTAAAGCTCACCGCCATTGGAGCGGTGGAAACGTGTTCTCTGGAGTGATGAATCACGCTTCACCTTCTGGCAGACTGACGGACGAATCTGGGTTTGGCGGATGCCAGGAGAACGCTACCTGGCTCAATGCCACCTGTAAAGTTTGGTGGAGGAGGAATAAAGGTCTGGGGCTGTTTTTCATGGTTCGGACTAGGGCCCTGAGTTCCAGTGAAAGGAAATATTTTTTTAATTTTTATTTATTTATTATGTTTATATGGGACAAGAACATCCCTGGGCAAAACCTTCCCTAATCAGGACGACACTGGACCAATTGTGTGCCTCTCATGGATCTCCCGGTCACGGCCGGCTGCAACAGAGCCTGGACTCAAACCAGGATCTCTAGTGGCACCTTAGACCACTGCGCCACTCGGGAGGCCAGCGAAGGGATATCTTAATGCTACAGCATACAATGACATTGTAGACGATTCTGTGCTTCCAACTTTGTGGTAACAGTTTGGGGGAGGCCCTTTCCTGTTTCAGCATGACAATGCCCCCGTGTATAAAGCAAGGTCCATAAAGAAATGGTTTGTCGAGATCGGTGTGGAAGAACTTGACTGGCCTGCACAGAGCCCTAAACTCAACCCCATCAAATACCTTTGTGATGAATTGGAACACTGACTGCGAGCCAGGCCTAATCACCCAATATCAGTGCCTGGCTGATGCTCACTAATGCTCTTGTGGCTGAATGGAAGCAAATCCCTGCAGCAATGTTCCAACATCTAGTAGAAAGCCTTCCCAGAAGAGTGGAGGCTGTTGTAGCAGCAAACGGTGGACCAACTCCATATTAATGCCCATGATTTTGGAATGAGATGTTCGACGAGCAAGTGTCCACATACTTTTGGTAATGTAGTGTATGTCAGAATATCTATTTAACCTTCGTTTAGCCAGGTAGTTGAGAACAAATTATATTTGATAATAACAACCTGGTGTAATATTATGATATAATAATATCATTGATTTTGAAAATAATAGCATTGGGGCATAAACAGCCTACTATAATTTTGTCCCAAATATGGTACCCTAATCCCTATGGGCCATGATCAAAAGTAGTGCACTATATAGGGAATAGGGTTCCATTTGGGATGCATATTAAGACTGTACCGATCAGCAGGACTATTGCCTCTTCACATTCCATCGTGTTGCATTGTTGCTAGACCTTCATCCCAATCCATTCTAGATTTAGCTCTTTCTTTACGGTGTTTAATAGCTTCACTCCTTCCAGGAAATAAAAACCATTCAAACTTCACTGGAGGCTTTATTTATGAGCCACCATTACCATCAACCAACAGAGAGGGAGAAAGAGAGAGAGAGAGACAGAGGGAGAGATAAATAGAAAGGGAGGGAGAGATAGGGAAAGGAAGATAAAGAGAGAGAGATAAAGAGTGAGGGAGAGAGTGAGGGATCAAGAGGGGGAGAGAGAGGGAGGGAAAGATAAGGGGGGAGAGAGGGAGGGAAAGATAGGGGAGAGAGAGAGGGAGGGAAAGATAGGGGAGAGAGAGAGGGAGGGAAAGATAGGGGAGAGAGAGGGAGGGAAAGATAGGGGGAGAGAGAGAGGGAGGGAAAGATAGGGGAGAGAGAGGGGGAGGGAAAGATAGGGGGAGAGAGAGAGGGAGGGAAAGATAGGGGGAGAGAGAGGGAGTGAAAGACAGGGGGAGAGAGAGAGGGAGGGAAAGATGTCATAAGGTGAATTCACCAATTTGTAAGTCGCTCTGGATAAGAGCGTCTGCCAAATGACTTAAATGTATGTAAATGAAAGATAGGGGGAGAGAGAGGGAGGGAAAGATAGGGGAGAGAGTGAGGGATCAAGAGGGGGAGAGAGGGAGGGAAAGATAGGGGGAGAGAGTGAGGGATCAAGAGGGGGAGAGAGAGGGAGGGAAAGATAGGGGGAGAGAGTGAGGGATCAAGAGGGGGAGAGAGAGAGGGAGGGAAAGATAGGGGGAGAGAGAGAGGGAGGGAAAGATAGGGGAGAGAGTGAGGGATCAAGAGGGGGAGAGAGAGGGAGGGAAAGATAGGGGAGAGAGAGAGGGATGGAAAGATAGGGGAGAGAGGGAGGGAAAGATAGGGGGAGAGAGAGAGGGAGGGAAAGATAGGGGAGAGAGTGAGGGATCAAGAGGGGGAGAGAGAGGGAGGGAAAGATAGGGGGAGAGAGTGAGGGATCAAGAGGGGGAGAGAGAGGGAGGGAAAGATAGGGGGAGAGAGTGAGGGATCAAGAGGGGGAGAGAGAGAGGGAGGGAAAGATAGGGGGAGAGAGAGAGGGAGGGAAAGATAGGGGGAGGGAGAGAGGGAGGGAAAGATAGGGGGAGAGAGAGAGGGAGGGAAAAATAGGGGAGAGAGAGAGGGAGGGAGGGAAAGATAGGGGAGAGAGTGAGGGATCAAGAGGGGGAGAGAGAGGGAGGGAAAGATAGGGGGAGAGAGTGAGGGATCAAGAGGGGGAGAGAGAGGGAGGGAAAGATAGGGGGAGAGAGTGAGGGATCAAGAGGGGGAGAGAGAGAGGGAGGGAAAGATAGGGGGAGAGAGAGAGGGAGGGAAAGATAGGGGGAGGGAGAGAGGGAGGGAAAGATAGGGGGAGAGAGAGAGGGAGGGAAAAATAGGGGAGAGAGAGAGGGAGGGAAAGATAGAGGGAGGGAAAGATAGAGGGAAAGATAGGGGGAGGGAGAGAGGGAGGGAAAGATAGGGGGAGGGAGAGAGGGAGGGAAAGATAGGGGGAAAGTGAAAAGGTTTGCGTCCCAAATTGCACCCTATTCCCTAAATAGTGTACTACTTTTGACCAGAGCCCTGGTCAAAAAAAGTTGGAGCCCTGTTCAAAAGTAGTGACTATATAGACGATAGGATGCCATTTCGGACAGCCATGGACTGACCACACGTTAAACCCAGCCTCTCTCCAATTACCACACTTTAGAAGGCACCCAAGACATCACACACACACACAAGGCACATAGCCCCAAAAGAGCCCTGCAAACATGGGATTCAGAGAGGTTGGCCACTTTGTGGTGAAGGTAAAAGTCATGTGGAGTCTGTTTTAAAAGAAAGAAGAATATAGGAGGGATAGAGGAGAAATTCCAACAGAAACATCAAGGACAATGCTGCCTGATGGGTTAATAAACACATATTAAGAGATGAACCACACACCAGGCCCTCAATGGAGTTTAGAGGTAATGTGCCTGAAGAACGGCTTGTATACGTATAACTTATTACACTATCCTCAGTGGCGACCCGTCATTCAGCGAGTTTTAAGACCCACATTTTTTGCAATAATAAAAAATAAATGTTATTTTGGCATTAATACGTGTCACATATCAGTTTGAAAACAATAAATATATATATATAATTGAATTAATAAAGCTGCATGCAAACATGGTCTCTTTTTGATTTCTTGATCAAGGCAGCTCCAAAATGCAGGTGTTTCAGCATAGCTCAGTGCTTTCTGTGGTGGTGGGGCAAGCCGGCAGAAAATACGGAACGTTGCACCGTGATTGGCTCTGTGTTCTGTCACTCATGGGGACACTAGGTCACAGACCTTGAAAATTCTAGCCCCTTGGGTGCTGCCATAGAGTTACATTAGAAGTGCCCATCCAAGAAGGCTCAAGGTCTTTGGCCACAGATAAAATCACGTCAAATCACGTTATATCTACATCATACTTTCAAAATCTAGCAGTCATCACCATGAATCAAGTCGACAATCTCCTGCGAATCCTTTTTAACCCTTGTCATATGAAGAGAAATAATGAAGAGAAATTATAGATAAAACGTATCGATGCTGATTGGCCATTGGACATAAACATTACACAAGAAGTTGGAAATCACAAATTCAACAATGAGTGGTTTGGAAGGAATCTGTAGCTAACTGCAAACATTGCAAATAAATCACTAGCCTGATATTCATTGGAGTGGCTGTGTGGTACCAAGTCTAAGATTAAGGGTCTCTTTTCCTAGTTTAAAATTATAAACATTCAACATTGGCCATGCTGTTAATGAAGCATGATTTGTGCAGCGCTCAAAACAACTTAACTTGGTACTGCAAAATCTGAGTTCAAGACAACTGGGAACTCTGGAAAAATTAGGTATGACTGGGAAAATAAGTTTTGAACTTTCATCCAACTCAGAATTGTAAATCTGGAACTCGGGCCTCTTTTTAGAGCTACGGCCTGAAGATCACTGACGTCATCATGATTCAACCTTTTTTTCCTTCGAGTTCCCAGATGTCTTGAAAGCACCATCAATCCAGAGAATGGCAGACTTTGATGACAAAATTGAGATATGTATACTGTAGCTAAGAAAGTAATACCAAGTGTATGTTGTGTAGTGAGCCTCACCCTAATAATTTGGTCTATTTTCACCTCTTAATTTCTCCTATTGTTCTGACTTGGTGGTTCACATGTAGCCTATAACCTGTTTTTGAGAAATGGAATCATTGAATATTGTAAGAGCTTTCATTGTCTGCTTATATGCCCCCTTTATTTATCCTACGTTTCTGACTTGGTGTACAGGGAAAACACTGTAAGAACGGCCCATGTTCTGAATTTTGTCGCTGTACATTTCTGAACAATTATATTGACTTTGTCCGTCCTAGCTCTCTCATTAATGTATTGATCAAAATTACAGATTGCCTCTAATCTGTTTGTCGTCCCCTTATGCCATATTTTGTACATCTCAATTGTCAGTAGAAATCCCATTTGTTTAAGCAAGTCAGCCATATCAGCTATGTTTTTTTAAAAGGCAGTAAATTAGGCTGAATGAACTGCTTCGCTGCCAGACAAGGCTCAGCTGATAGTCAGGTGTAGCAGTGACAAGATGTCGGGACTGCTGTTGCGACAGCTTTACGTAGGCCCCGTTTGTCACCATTATAGTGCAATTAATGTATTGCTTTAAACACCTTTAAAAGAGTAATAGTGTTGTTATATATTTAACCAGGCAAGTCAGTTAAGAAAAAAAAATATTTACAATGACAGCCAACCAGTAGGTTAACTGCCTTGTTTGGAAGCAGAATGACAAATGTTTACCTTTTCAGCTCAGGGATTCGAACCAGAAACCTTTTGGTTACTGGCACAACACTCTAACCACTAGGCTACCTGCCACCCCCCCTATGGTGCAAAGAGTTATTTTTGTGCCCTTAATATCAAGCAAAACTTCTGAAGTCGAGAACAAAATTCTTAGTACTGCAAACAAAAATAATGATATTGAAAGCAAAATATGAACCCATAAGTATTGATAGCAAAACAAAATATTGCAAGGAAATCATTTCAAAATGCGAGAACAAATGAATTGTAAATGGATGCAAAAAAGCTTTAAAAAAATGTATGACAGCGTGATTAAATAAGACTCCTCCCTCGCTCCTGCAATTATCCTTTTCTTTGGTTGTTACCCTGGCCTATACTTTGGCTGCCTTTTTTCCAGGACCATGTTTTGGCACACTCAATCCAGCAACATACTGTAGCACCCTGCATCCCACTGGGTCGGTCCTGACCGGTCCCTGGATGGGAGACCAGATGAAGCTGGAAGTGGTGAAAAAAACTGGAACGGAAAAAAGAAACTTGCGGGAAGAAAAAAAATGAAGTGAAATATTTATTTTTTTTAATCACGAAGGGAAAAAACATGAAACATTTACATGACACTTCACAGGTGTCCGAAAACCACGTGTCTGATGTGAAGATGTAAAAAAATCAATACATTCATGTGATTTGTTCATGTGTTTTTTTGTAAGGGTACATACTTTTTCATGTAACTCAGTGGCGGAGCTCTGTCCATTGTGACAGGTCACAGAGAAATTCACCAAACAACTGGATTCTCAGAATGTTAATACCATAGAGATAAAACTAAATTGTTGATGTTTTTCTCTGGGGTTAATAGTACATAACAAACTAACTTATATGACAACACATTTTTCCTCTATGCTGAATATTACATACCACCTAAGACATAGTCATATTCTCGTGAGTTTTTTATACAGTATTACTGTAACATTCCCTAGAAAACAAAAGTTTTGCTTACTCAAATGTAAACAGTGTTTATCTAACGATACTCTTAAAAGTTTCTTATGCACTACCGGTGTTAACATTCACAAGAAAACATGTGTTCTGCTAACTCACTCTGATGTCGACAATGCTGATCAAGAAAGGCAAAAAGAGTTCCGTGAAGTAATGTGGCCCTACTTTGTGTTGGCACCCTGATGACACCCTGATCCCTACACAATGCACCCTATAGGGCTCTGGTCAGATGTAGTGGGCCATTTGAGACTCGGTCATAGTGTTCATATCATACCTCTCCTGCGTCGTAGATCCACAAACGGCCCTCTGAGTCACCCACGGCAACCTCCTTGCCCGCCGACCCCCAGCGCACCCTGTTTAGGGCGCAGGCTCCCTCGATGGTCACACTGGCTGTGGGGACCTGAGGATCACACGGTTACACCAGTCAATCCATCCAGTTTGATCCACAAAGTACATTACAGTTATACAAACATAGTTATTCCTAAAAGTACAGCCTGAACTGCCAGAGAGCAAGTGAAGGCGACACCGGCAAGGAAAAACTCAGTACTACAATTTCAGGTTTCACTCATAGCTGTAACAGTATAATGACACTGCCACCAGCAGAATGGTACATGTTTAGTACATTCTCACAGCCAGACTGGGGTCTTCATCCAGTAAACCTACGTCTGCTTCAGCTCCATGTGAAATAACAATATGAAACTTTTAATGAGCCACATAAATCTTCATAAAGCCCATTAAAGCAATACCCACCACAGCCTGTGGGCCATAGGCTGCTCAGGACTAATCAACACAGTTGATCCCAAATGGCACCCTATTCCTTACATAGGGCGCTACTGTTGCCATGGGCCATAGGGTTCCATTTGGGGTTCCATGTGTAGGGCATAGGGTTCCATTTGGGGCGCAGGCCCAGAGTAATTGCCCAATCCCAGATCAGTTTGTGCATTAGCTATTGCAGTCCAGCCAAAGGGGTTGGCTAAAGCAGAATCAGATCTGGGACCAGTCTATATATGATTATGTATGCTGCTGAAGCACTATTGCATATGACAGACAGGATTAGTTTATGACACATGTCGTCGTTGAAGACAGAAGCCTCGGCATCACGTCGGCTAATACGACAGCTTCCCCGCGCTAGAGCAGGGCTAACCACAGACTGGCTGCTATTAGACTGACTGGAAGCTTCCACCAGACTCGCTGCTTAAATTGGCTGTGTGTTTGTGAAGGGGAAATGAGAACCAGGCCGCCCTCCACCGCTAGGCTAATGTCGTTATGATGGCTGCGTGTTTTTTAATATGTACATAACAATGGAGGGCTGTTGCCATTAGCAACAATGTGAACTATCTCAGATTGTATGTGTGTCTGTGTATGTGTGTGTGTGTGTGAGAGAGAGAAATAGGGAGTGAGTGTGAGTCTGTGTGTGTGTGTGTGTGTGTGTGAGAGAGAGAGAGAGAGAGAGAGAGAGAGAGTGTGTGTCTCCAAATGTTTCTCATCAATCCATCCTTAACGAAGTGTTCCTTCAAACTACACTGAAGAGCCTGCTGTTGCTGAAGGACTGAAGGAAGGAACATCTACAGCTCAATCTCTCTGCTCCCCAGTACGGGCTCGGGAGAGACGAAGGCCATGCGTCCTCCAAAACACAACCCAACCCGGAAGCTCGCCGCACCAATGTGTCATGGGAAACACCGTGCACCTGGCAACCTTGGTTAGCGTGCACTGCGCCCGGCCCGCCACAGGAGTCGCTGGTTCGCGATGAGACATGGATATCCCTACCGGCCAAGCCCTCCCTAACCTGGACGACGCTAGGCCAAATGTTCATCGCCCCACAGACCTCCCGGTCACAGCCGGCTGCGACAGAGCCTGGGCGCCCTAGTTCCAAAAGTGCAAGACCCAAATGTCACAGTTCCTATCAAAGAGCTGGGTCAGAGGTTAAAAATGCGAGAGAGGAATGGTGGAGATAAGGAGCGAGAGACCAGATTTATAATTAGGGAGGAGGGTCTGTGGACACGGTATCCGTGGAAATGCCAAAAAGAGGGAGCGGTTGCCCCTTTCATCTCTACTTTGACCTGAGCCATGAAAGGGAGACCTCCGTGCCCCCCTCCTGGCCCCTCGGTAACTCAACGTAGACAGAGGGCCAATGCCTCTGGGGGAGAAGGGCGGTGTTTTGATTATTCCACCTTAAGATGGTTTAGTTTGTTGTGACAGGACAGTACTGGAGGGAGCCCTCCTACCTGGGAGGGACTAAGGCTGTGAATCAATTTGCGACCAGCATCCCATTGACATACCGACTAGACAAATTCTAAAACTTAACCTCGCCTTAACCCTAACCGTAACCCCCTAAACCTAACCTAATTTTAACCAATTTTGAAATGCAACATTGGTTTTCTGATCAGGCACGTTCCCTTTCTAGCTATGGGTGTGGTAGCCTAGATGTCAGACTGTGGGTGTATTCAACAATGCTACATAGTGATTGAAGACTTGCCCAACAAGGCGGGGCAAAGACCAAGGACTGGGCTATCTAGAAAAGCAGCATACTGGCACCAAGAGGTTAGGGGTGGAGTAGCTTTCTCTGTAACCTAGCATACCGTTACCCTGACAACACATGCCATAAATAACATTTTTTATTTGTGATTAATTACTATGGCTGTGCCCCAAATGGCTCTCTTCTCACTATGGGCATTAAAAGTAGTGCATTATAGTGTACTAAACATTAGGAACACCTTCTTAATATTGAGTTGCACCCACTTTTGCCCCCAGAACAGCCTCAATTAGTCAGGCCAGGGACTCTATGGTGTCGAAAGCGTTCCACAGGGATGCTGCCCAAAGTTGACCAATGCTTCCCACAGTTGTGTCAAGTTGGCTGGATGTCCTTTGGGTGGTGGACTATTCTTTATACACACTGTTGAGTATGAAAAACCCAGGAGTGTTGCAGTTCTTGACACAATTTCTCAATTGTCTCAAGGCTTAAAAATCCTTATTCAACCCGTCTCCTACCCTTCATCTACAATGATTGAAGTGGATTTAACAAGGGACATCAATAAAGGATCATATCTTTTACCTGGATTCACCTGGTCAGTCTATGTCACGGAAAGAGCAGGTGTTCATATTGTTTTGTACACTCAGTGTTTAGGGAATAGGGTGCCATTTGGGATGTAACCATGAAAGAAGCCATCCAGGGTCAAGTGACAAATCCAGGGTCGACTATCAAACTAATGTTTAGATCTGAAAGATGTATTTCTAGCTTCTGCATGGGACTGAAAACGAGTGGTCTGTGGGCTGCTGGGACAGGGTTTGGACACGGTTGGAGTGGAGGAGAGCATTATGGGATAGTTGTAGGAGTGTTAGATGATGGTTGTGGGAGTGATTGGGTACTGGTGTGACATGGTTGACTGGGGAGGGGAGGAGAAGGGAGCGTTAGGGGATGATTATGGGAGTGTTGATGGGGAATTTGGTTTGAGGGATTGGTTGAGGGAACCTCGGTGGAGGGGTTTGGAGAAGGGAGCGTTAGGGGATGGTTAGGGGCGTTTGGTGGGAGGGATCGGTTGTGGAAGCCAAGGTTTGAGGGGTTTGGAGATGGGAGTGTTATGGGTTGGTTGTGGGAGCGTTGATGGGGCGTTTGATGGGAGCGGAGTGAGGAGATGTCACCGGTCTGATTTAGGGAGAACTTGTGGGGAAGGGAACGCCCACACAGAGAGGGTTGCTGGGACTGCTGGTGGCTGTGTGGTTTGGCTCCACTCCAACATGAGAGGCTCTGGGGACAAACACACACACAGAAACACAGACGAATACACACATGCAAACAAGCACCCCCATACACATACAGATACACACACACACACACACACACACACACACACACACACACACACACACACGAGGACATGCCAGAACAATACAGTGACAGAGCATGAGACATGTTTCTCTCTCTCTGTCTCTGTCTAACACACCCAAACACACACACACACACACACACACACACACACACACACACACACACACACACACACACACACACACACACACACACACACACACACACACACACACACACACACACACACACACAGTCACCTCTGTGTCATTGTTGAGGTTCCACAGATCAAGACGGCCCATCCCGTCCACGGCGGCAAACAGAGCTGGGTGCACAGGGGACCACATGACATCATAGACGTAGTCAGCATTGTCCTCAAAGGAGTAGAGGGGTTTATTGTGCTGAAACACATACAGAGAAATAGGTTAGTGAGTCGGAATAGTTTCTCCCGACCCCTCCTGTCTTAGCCTCCAGTATTTATGCTGCAATAGTCTATGTGTCGGGGAACTAAGGTTAGTCTGTTATATCTGGAGTATTTCTCCTGACTTATCGAGTGTCCTGTGTGAATTTTAGTATGCTCTCTGTAATTCTCTCTCTCTCTGCCTCTCCCTCCCCTCCAGAGGACCTGAGCCCTAGGACCATGCCTCAGGACTACCTGGCTTGATGACTCCTTGCTGTCCCCAGTCCACCTGGTCGTGTTGCTGCTCCAGTTTCAACTGTTCTGCCTGCGACTAGGGAACAATGACCTGTTCACCGGATGTGCTACCTTGTCCCAGACCTGCTGTTTTTGACTCATTTTCTCTACCGCACCTGCTGTTTCTAACTCTGAATGCTCGGCTATGAAAAGCCAACTAACATTTACTCATGAGGTGCTGACCTGTTGCACATGTTACAATTACTGTGATTATTATTATTATTCTTTTTTTGACCCTGCAAGTAATCTATGAACGTTTGAACACCTTGGCCATGTACTGTTATATCTCCACCTGGCACAGCCAGAAGAGGACTGGCCACCTCTCAGAGCCTGGTTCCTCTCTAGGTATATTCCTAGGTTCCTGCCTTTCAAGGGAGTTTTTCCTAGCCACCGTGCTTCTACACCTGCATTGCTTGCTGTTTGGGGTTTTAGACTGGGTTTCTGTATAAACACTTTGTGACATCGGCTGATGTAAAAAGGACTTTATAAATACATTTGATTGATTTGATTGAAAAGGAGGATAGAGAGAGAGATGGGGCAGTGAGAGAGAGGGAGGCAGAGAGAGAGAGAGAGAAAGAGAGAGAGAGATGGGAGGTAGTGAGAGAGAGAGGCAGAGAGGGTGGGGCAGAGAGAGAGAGAGAGAGAGGGAGGCAGAGAGAGGGTGGACAGAGAAGGAGGTAGAGAGAGAGAGAAAGAGGGATAGAGATAGAGGGAGAAAAAGGGAGGCAGTAGACAGTCTGGCCCCACTGCAGCCTTGGGGTCTGTCTGGGAAAGGCATAATTAAAAAGCTTTGCACATTCACACAGTGTCATAAAAAAACAGAAGACATGAAAGTCTCCCTCTCCAAAGCTGTACTGTAACCTTAGTGGAACAGCTGTCTGAGGGGAAGAATGAAAGAACAAACAGAGGGAGAGAAAGAGTGGGAAGAGAGAGAGACAGGAGGAAAGACATAGACAGAGGTAAGGGGGCATAAAAGGGAGGGAGCAGAGAGAGAGAAGAGACAGACAGCGAGAGACAGAAAGGGAGAGAAAGAGCGAGATAGAGATGGAGTATTCCCCTCCCACCCCCCCCACCCCCCTCCTCCCATGCCTGTCAGAGAGAATTCCAGAGGGTTGCTAAATGCATTCTGGACAGGTAGGGAGTGGGAGTCAGGTAGGCTAGGCTGAGACAGGTAGGGAGTGGTAGTCAGGTAGGCTAGGCTGAGACAGGTAGGGAGTGGTAGTCAGGTAGGCTAGGCTGAGACAGGTAGGGAGTGGTAGTCAGGTAGACTGAGACAGGTAGAGAGTGGTAGTCAGGTAGACTGAGACAGGTAGGGAGTGGTAGTCAGGTAGACTGAGACAGGTAGGGAGTGGTAGTCAGGTAGACTGAGACAGGTAGGGAGTGGGAGTCAGGTAGGCTAGGCTGAGACAGGTAGAGAGTGGTAGTCAGGTAGGCTAGGCTGAGACAGGTAGGGAGTGGGAGTCAGGTAGACTAGGCTGAGACAGGTAGAGAGTGGTAGTCAGGTAGACTGAGACAGGTAGAGAGTGGTAGTCAGGTAGACTGAGACAGGTAGAGAGTGGTAGTCAGGTAGGCTAGGCTGAGACAGGTAGGGAGTGGTAGTCAGGTAGACTGAGACAGGTAGGGAGTGGGAGTCAGGTAGACTAGGCTGAGACAGGTAGGGAGTGGTAGTCAGGTAGACTGAGACAGGTAGGGAGTGGTAGTCAGGTAGGCTAGGCTGAGACAGGTAGGGAGTGGGAGTCAGGTAGGCTGAGACAGGTAGAGAGTGGTAGTCAGGTAGACTAGGCTGAGACAGGTAGGGAGTGGTAGTCAGGTAGGCTAGGCTGAGACAGGTAGGGAGTGGGAGTCAGGTAGACTAGGCTGAGACAGGTAGGGAGTGGGAGTCAGGTAGACTGAGACAGGTAGGGAGTGGTAGTCAGGTAGGCTAGGCTGAGACAGGTAGGGAGTGGTAGTCAGGTAGGCTAGGCTGAGACAGGTAGGGAGTGGTAGTCAGGTAGGCTAGGCTGAGACAGGTAGGGAGTGGTAGTCAGGTAGGCTAGGCTGAGACAGGTAGAGAGTGGGAGTCAGGTAGACTAGGCTGAGACAGGTAGGGAGTGGTAGTCAGGTAGGCTGAGACAGGTAGAGAGTGGTAGTCAGGTAGGCTAGGCTGAGACAGGTAGGGAGTGGGAGTCAGGTAGACTAGGCTGAGACAGGTAGGGAGTGGTAGTCAGGTAGACTGAGACAGGTAGAGAGTGGTAGTCAGGTAGGCTGAGACAGGTAGAGAGTGGTAGTCAGGTAGGCTAGGCTGAGACAGGTAGGGAGTGGGAGTCAGGTAGACTAGGCTGAGACAGGTAGAGAGTGGTAGTCAGGTAGACTAGGCTGAGACAGGTAGGGAGTGGTAGTCAGGTAGACTGAGACAGGTAGGGAGTGGGAGTCAGGTAGACTAGGCTGAGACAGGTATGGAGTGGTAGTCAGGTAGACTGAGACAGGTAGAGAGTGGTAGTCAGGTAGACTGAGACAGGTAGAGAGTGGGAGTCAGGTAGGCTAGGCTGAGACAGGTAGGGAGTGGGAGTCAGGTAGACTAGGCTGAGACAGGTAGGGAGTGGTAGTCAGGTAGACTGAGACAGGTAGAGAGTGGGAGTCAGGTAGGCTAGGCTGAGACAGGTAGGGAGTGGGAGTCAGGTAGACTAGGCTGAGACAGGTAGGGAGTGGTAGTCAGGTAGGCTGAGACAGGTAGGGAGTGGTAGTCAGGTAGACTGAGACAGGTAGGGAGTGGGAGTCAGGTAGACTAGGCTGAGACAGGTAGGGAGTGGTAGTCAGGTAGACTGAGACAGGTAGGGAGTGGGAGTCAGGTAGACTAGGCTGAGACAGGTAGGGAGTGGTAGTCAGGTAGACTGAGACAGGTAGGGAGTGGGAGTCAGGTAGACTAGGCTGAGACAGGTAGGGAGTGGTAGTCAGGTAGACTGAGACAGGTAGGGAGTGGGAGTCAGGTAGACTAGGCTGAGACAGGTAGGGAGTGGTAGTCAGGTAGACTGAGACAGGTAGAGAGTGGTAGTCAGGTAGGCTAGGCTGAGACAGGTAGGGAGTGGTAGTCAGGTAGGCTAGGCTGAGACAGGTAGGGAGTGGTAGTCAGGTAGACTGAGACAGGTAGAGAGTGGGAGTCAGGTAGACTAGGCTGAGACAGGTAGAGAGTGGTAGTCAGGTAGACTGAGACAGGTAGAGAGTGGGAGTCAGGTAGACTAGGCTGAGACAGGTAGAGAGTGGGAGTCAGGTAGACTAGGCTGAGACAGGTAGGGAGTGGTAGTCAGGTAGACTGAGACAGGTAGGGAGTGGGAGTCAGGTAGACTAGGCTGAGACAGGTAGGGAGTGGTAGTCAGGTAGACTGAGACAGGTAGAGAGTGGTAGTCAGGTAGGCTGAGACAGGTAGAGAGTGGTAGTCAGGTAGGCTAGGCTGAGACAGGTAGGGAGTGGGAGTCAGGTAGACTAGGCTGAGACAGGTAGGGAGTGGTAGTCAGGTAGACTGAGACAGGTAGAGAGTGGTAGTCAGGTAGGCTGAGACAGGTAGAGAGTGGTAGTCAGGTAGGCTAGGCTGAGACAGGTAGGGAGTGGGAGTCAGGTAGACTAGGCTGAGACAGGTAGGGAGTGGTAGTCAGGTAGACTGAGACAGGTAGAGAGTGGTAGTCAGGTAGGCTAGGCTGAGACAGGTAGGGAGTGGGAGTCAGGTAGACTGAGACAGGTAGGGAGTGGTAGTCAGGTAGACTAGGCTGAGACAGGTAGGGAGTGGGAGTCAGGTAGGCTGAGACAGGTAGACTGAGACAGGTAGGGAGTGGTAGTCAGGTAGACTGAGACAGGTAGGGAGTGGTAGTCAGGTAGACTAGGCTGAGACAGGTAGAGAGTGGTAGTCAGGTAGACTGAGACAGGTAGAGAGTGGGAGTCAGGTAGGCTAGGCTGAGACAGGTAGGGAGTGGTAGTCAGGTAGACTGAGACAGGTAGAGAGTGGGAGTCAGGTAGGCTAGGCTGAGACAGGTAGGGAGTGGGAGTCAGGTAGACTAGGCTGAGACAGGTAGGGAGTGGTAGTCAGGTAGGCTGAGACAGGTAGGGAGTGGTAGTCAGGTAGACTGAGACAGGTAGGGAGTGGGAGTCAGGTAGACTAGGCTGAGACAGGTAGGGAGTGGTAGTCAGGTAGACTGAGACAGGTAGGGAGTGGGAGTCAGGTAGACTAGGCTGAGACAGGTAGGGAGTGGTAGTCAGGTAGACTGAGACAGGTAGGGAGTGGGAGTCAGGTAGACTAGGCTGAGACAGGTAGGGAGTGGTAGTCAGGTAGACTGAGACAGGTAGGGAGTGGGAGTCAGGTAGACTAGGCTGAGACAGGTAGGGAGTGGTAGTCAGGTAGACTGAGACAGGTAGAGAGTGGTAGTCAGGTAGGCTAGGCTGAGACAGGTAGGGAGTGGTAGTCAGGTAGGCTAGGCTGAGACAGGTAGGGAGTGGTAGTCAGGTAGACTGAGACAGGTAGAGAGTGGGAGTCAGGTAGACTAGGCTGAGACAGGTAGAGAGTGGTAGTCAGGTAGACTGAGACAGGTAGAGAGTGGGAGTCAGGTAGACTAGGCTGAGACAGGTAGAGAGTGGGAGTCAGGTAGACTAGGCTGAGACAGGTAGGGAGTGGTAGTCAGGTAGACTGAGACAGGTAGGGAGTGGGAGTCAGGTAGACTAGGCTGAGACAGGTAGGGAGTGGTAGTCAGGTAGACTGAGACAGGTAGAGAGTGGTAGTCAGGTAGGCTGAGACAGGTAGAGAGTGGTAGTCAGGTAGGCTAGGCTGAGACAGGTAGGGAGTGGGAGTCAGGTAGACTAGGCTGAGACAGGTAGGGAGTGGTAGTCAGGTAGACTGAGACAGGTAGAGAGTGGTAGTCAGGTAGGCTGAGACAGGTAGAGAGTGGTAGTCAGGTAGGCTAGGCTGAGACAGGTAGGGAGTGGGAGTCAGGTAGACTAGGCTGAGACAGGTAGGGAGTGGTAGTCAGGTAGACTGAGACAGGTAGAGAGTGGTAGTCAGGTAGGCTAGGCTGAGACAGGTAGGGAGTGGGAGTCAGGTAGACTGAGACAGGTAGGGAGTGGTAGTCAGGTAGACTAGGCTGAGACAGGTAGGGAGTGGGAGTCAGGTAGGCTGAGACAGGTAGACTGAGACAGGTAGGGAGTGGTAGTCAGGTAGACTAGGCTGAGACAGGTAGGGAGTGGGAGTCAGGTAGACTGAGACAGGTAGGGAGTGGTAGTCAGGTAGACTAGGCTGAGACAGGTAGGGAGTGGGAGTCAGGTAGACTGAGACAGGTAGGGAGTGGTAGTCAGGTAGACTAGGCTGAGACAGGTAGGGAGTGGGAGTCAGGTAGGCTGAGACAGGTAGACTGAGACAGGTAGGGAGTGGTAGTCAGGTAGACTGAGACAGGTAGGGAGTGGTAGTCAGGTAGACTAGGCTGAGACAGGTAGGGAGTGGGAGTCAGGTAGACTGAGACAGGTAGGGAGTGGTAGTCAGGTAGACTAGGCTGAGACAGGTAGGGAGTGGGAGTCAGGTAGGCTGAGACAGGTAGACTGAGACAGGTAGGGAGTGGTAGTCAGGTAGACTAGGCTGAGACAGGTAGGGAGTGGTAGTCAGGTAGACTGAGACAGGTAGAGAGTGGTAGTCAGGTAGGCTGAGACAGGTAGACTGAGACAGGTAGAGAGTGGTAGTCAGGTAGACTAGGCTGAGACAGGTAGGGAGTGGGAGTCAGGTAGACTAGGCTGAGACAGGTAGGGAGTGGGAGTCAGGTAGGCTGAGACAGGTAGGGAGTGGTAGTCAGGTAGGCTAGGCTGAGACAGGTAGGGAGTGGGAGTCAGGTAGGCTGAGACAGGTAGGGAGTGGGAGTCAGGTAGGCTAGGCTGAGACAGGTAGGGAGTGGTAGTCAGGTAGACTGAGACAGGTAGAGAGTGGTAGTCAGGTAGGCTGAGACAGGTAGAGAGTGGGAGTCAGGTAGACTGAGACAGGTAGAGAGTGGTAGTCAGGTAGGCTGAGACAGGTAGAGAGTGGGAGTCAGGTAGACTGAGACAGGTAGAGAGTGGTAGTCAGGTAGGCTAGGCTGAGACAGGTAGGGAGTGGGAGTCAGGTAGGCTGAGACAGGTAGGGAGTGGGAGTCAGGTAGGCTAGGCTGAGACAGGTAGGGAGTGGTAGTCAGGTAGACTGAGACAGGTAGAGAGTGGTAGTCAGGTAGGCTGAGACAGGTAGAGAGTGGGAGTCAGGTAGGCTGAGACAGGTAGAGAGTGGGAGTCAGGTAGGCTAGGCTGAGACAGGTAGGGAGTGGTAGTCAGGTAGACTGAGACAGGTAGAGAGTGGTAGTCAGGTAGACTGAGACAGGTAGGGAGTGGTAGTCAGGTAGACTGAGACAGGTAGAGAGTGGTAGTCAGGTAGACTGAGACAGGTAGGGAGTGGGAGTCAGGTAGGCTGAGACAGGTAGAGAGTGGGAGTCAGGTAGGCTGAGACAGGTAGAGAGTGGTAGTCAGGTAGACTGAGACAGGTAGAGAGTGGGAGTCAGGTAGGCTGAGACAGGTAGAGAGTGGGAGTCAGGTAGGCTGAGACAGGTAGAGAGTGGTAGTCAGGTAGACTGAGACAGGTAGAGAGTGGGAGTCAGGTAGGCTGAGACAGGTAGAGAGTGGGAGTCAGGTAGGCTGAGACAGGTAGAGAGTAGGAGTCAGGTAGGCTGAGACAGGTAGAGAGTAGGAGTCAGGTAGGCTGAGACAGGTAGAGAGTAGGAGTCAGGTAGGCTGAGACAGGTAGAGAGTAGGAGTCAGGTAGGCTGAGACAGGTAGAGAGTGGGAGTCAAGTAGGCTGAGACAGGTAGAGAGTGGGAGTCAAGTAGGCTGAGACAGGTAGAGAGTGGGAGTCCGGTAGGCTGAGACAGGTAGAGAGTGGGAGTCAGGTAGGCTGAGACAGGTTGGAAGTGGGAGTCAGGTAGGCTGAGACAGGTAGGGAGTGGGAGTCAGGTAGGCTAGGCTGAGACAGGTAGGGAGTGGTAGTCAGGTAGACTGAGACAGGTAGGGAGTGGTAGTCAGGTAGGCTGAGACAGGTAGGGAGTGGTAGTCAGGTAGACTGAGACAGGTAGGGAGTGGTAGTCAGGTAGGCTAAGACAGGTAGGGAGTGGTAGTCAGGTAGGCTGAGACAGGTAGGGAGTGGTAGTCAGGTAGGCTGAGACAGGTAGGGAGTGGTAGTCAGGTAGGCTGAGACAGGTATGGAGTGGGAGTCAGGCTGAGACATAAAGACAGACCGCTTGGGAGGAATGTGCTCTCTCTCCCCTCCTCCTATCCCTTTCTCCCCTCCCCTCTCCCTGCACTTCTCCTCTCCTTCCCCAGCCCCTCCCCTCTCCCAAGGGAAGGGACAGGAATGCACACACACCTGACCACAGCAACCTACTACCAATCTCTCTATCTTCTATTTTCTGAGACGTATAGCAGTCCCTGATATTTGCAGGCAAAAAGGCTTGATTTTGCTGCAGCAATTCTGACATTTGCTGTAGATTCCAAACTGGAGTTCCAACAAAGATAATCCAGGCCTGTAGATTCCAAACTGTAGATTCCAAACTGTAGATTCCAAACTGTTGATTCCAAACTGGAGTTCCAACAAAGATAATCCAGGCCTGTAGATTCCAAACTGTAGATTCCAAACTGTAGATTCCAAACTGTTGATTCCAAACTGGAGTTCCAACAAAGATAATCCAGGCCTGTAGATTCCAAACTGTAGATTCCAAACCGTAGATCCTTTCCAACCCCTTGACTAAAAACAGCTCTGTGCTCACAGGGAAAAAAACTGCCGCTCTGAATTATCTCCATTCATTAAAATCACAATTGAACCAACACCCATCTATTTTTGTGACTACCTGGACCTACCAGTTGGTTATGAAGTATTGAAACCAAACCATATGTTTGAATGAAAAGTATTTTAATACACATAAAAAGGTGAATGTAACAAAACTCATAATTTCGTATTAAACAGCATACTAACACTAAATATGTCAGGAGCCAGACAGGGAGCCTAAGAAGGAATGGAAATGAATTATTTAAGCTATATTATTTCAATTATTTTAAGGCTATAGCCTACAAAGAAATACTTTGTGAAGCATTTGCTAGAGCAACACTCTAGGCTGGTAAGGACATTAACCTCAGCATTTAAACAACATTTTGTTGCATTAAATCATCATAGTCTATACATTGACTTACTTAAAATGAAAAACAAATGAAATGAAAAATGCCTCATTAGGCTGGTTCTACAGCAGAGTATGTGAGCAGAGTGAGGAGTGGAGTGTTCCCAATTTGACTGGAGCTCGGAGCGAGATTCCCAAAGGCTGGAGCGTCGGCCTTCTCGTCTTGTGTACTGCTATAACCCCTTGTCATGGAATTCACAAAATCTTTTCATAAAGAAAGTGATAAAACACACAGGTGCAAAACAAGGTGACTTACAAAGATCAGGACCAAAACCAAGAGAGGGAGTGTGGTGATGTAATGTCCACAACTAAAACATCTGAAAAGACATCCTGAAAGCATGACGGTGTAATTACTACATGCACATGCTGACAGAAAGGCATGATGAGGTGGGCAGATAAAACCAAAACTATGCATCCCTGCCCAGCCTGGCAAGAGTGGCACAAAGGGTGTTTATCATCCCCAGTGGCTTTGCAAGTGTGGAGAGGATATTCTGCACTACTGACCTGCTCTAAAGACAGCATCACATGACCCTGTAGCCACATACTCTGGCCAAACTCATGTTTCTAAAAACAAATTCAAAGGCAAACTGGAGGTTGAACAGAGAGAATCCTGGTCTGTAGATTCCGAACTGGAGTTTAAACAGAGTGAATCCTGGTCTGTAGATTCCAAACTGGAGTTTAAACAGAGAGAATCCTGGTATGTAGTTTCCAAACTAAAGTTCCAACAGAGAGAATCCTGGTCTGTAGATTCCAAACTGGAGTTTAAACAGAGAGAATCCTGGTCTGTAGATTCCAAACTGGAGTTTCAACAGAGAGAATTCTGGTCTGTAGATTCCAAAACTGGAGTTTAAACAGAGAGAATCCTGGTCTGTAGATTCCAAACTAAAGATCCAAAGGAGAGAATCCTGGTCTGTAGATTCCAAACTAAAGTTCCAAAGGAGAATCCTGGTCTGTAGATTCCAAACTAAAGATCCAAAGGAGAGAATCCTGGTCTGTAGATTCCAAACTAAAGATCCAAAGGAGAGAATCCTGGTCTGTAGATTCCAAACTAAAGATCCAAAGGAGAATCCTGGTCTGTAGATTCCAAACTAAAGATCCAAAGGAGAATCCTGGTCTGTAGATTCCAAACTGGAGTTTCAACAGAGAGAATTCTGGTCTATAGATTCCAAAACTGGAGTTTCAACAGAGAGAATTCTGGTCTGTAGATTCCAAAACTGGAGTTTCAACAGAGAGAATTCTGGTCTGTAGATTCCAAAACTGGAGTTTAAACAGAGAGAATCCTGGTCTGTAGATTCCAAACTAAAGATCCAAAGGAGAATCCTGGTCTGTAGATTCCAAACTGGAGTTTAAACAGAGAGAATCCTGGTCTGTAGATTCCAAACTGGAGTTTAAACAGAGAGAATCCTGGTCTGTAGATTCCAAACTAAAGATCCAAAGGAGAATCCTGGTCTGTAGATTCCAAACTGGAGTTTAAACAGAGAGAATCCTGGTCTATAGATTCCAAAATGGAGTTTCAACAGAGAGAATCCTGGTCTGTAGATTCCAAAACTGGAGTTTAAACAGAGAGAATCCTGGTCTGTAGATTCCAAACTAAAGATCCAAAGGAGAATCCTGGTCTGTAGATTCCAAACTGGAGTTTAAACAGAGAGAATCCTGGTCTGTAGATTCCAAACTGGAGTTTAAACAGAGAGAATCCTGGTCTGTAGATTCCAAAACTGGAGTTTAAACAGAGAGAATCCTGGTCTGTAGATTCCAAAACTGGAGTTTAAACAGAGAGAATCCTGGTCTGTAGATTCCAAAACTGGAGTTTAAACAGAGAGAATCCTGGTCTGTAGATTCCAAACTAAAGTTCCAAAGGAGAATCCTGGTCTGTAGATTCCAAACTGGAGTTTAAACAGAGAGAATCTTGGTCTATAGATTCCAAAATGGAGGTTGAACAGAGAGAATCCTGGTCTGCCTTTACTTCAGTTGTTCCATTCATTCAGTCTCCAACAAACATATTAAATGACACCCTATTCCCTATTTAATGCACTACTTTTAACCACAGCTATATATAGGAAATATGGTTCCATTTGCTGGGAAACAGAAGGGGCAGAAAAGTTATTATAAAGTACTTTATGAATGTGATCTGGCTAAGGACATCAGGTCAAACCAGGCCAAGTAGTGGAATGAAAATCGTATGATGAGTAGGCTTCCTTCATTCACACAATCAAGCCAGAGAGACACTTATTATAATAATGATCAATCAGCTGAACTGTGACTTAGCATGAATGAGCACACCTATTTCATAAATTTGAGGCTAAAAATCACCATGGTCTCCTATCAGACATTATCTGTGTCCGAAATGGCACCCTATTCCTTAGTCTAGTGCACTATATAGGGAATAGAATGCCAAAATTGCGTACTACTTACTAGTACACTATAGGGTGCTATTTCAGACACAGAAATGGTTTTCTAAGGTCATAACTAGGCCTAAGCAGTTAAGTTATGCGCCCTCAGTCTCTAGACGTCTCCCTGTCAACATCAGAGTCAAGCAGCTCACAACCCATATGGTTTCATAACCACAATATTTGCGCCGCTGAGTGTAAAAACACATTCAGAGTATTGCATTCCTGCCTTTTGAACTCTCTGTGGAGAGAGCTGTGTCGTTTGATGGCGTTGATTGGCAAGGCGAATGTAAACCTCTATGGTAACCTTAGGTAAGCAAAGGTTAGCCAGCTGTGCCCACAACCGCGCACAATGGTGTGCCCACAACCACACACATGCACGCACACGCACACCTTAACAAAAAGGCAGGTGCGTAGATCAGAAAACCAGTCAATATCTGGTGTGACCACCATTTACCTCATGCACATCTCCTTCGCATAGAGTTGATCAGGCTGTTGATTGTGGCCTGTGGAATGTTGACCCACTCCTCTTCAATGGCTGTGCGAAGTAGCTGGATATTGGCAGGAACTGGAACATGTACATCCAGAGCATCCCACACATGCTCAATGGGTGACATGTCTGGTGAGTATTCAGGCCATGGAAGAACTGGGCCGTTTTCAGCTTCCAGGAATGGTGTACAGATCCTTGCAACATGAGGCAGTGCATTATCATGCTGAAACATGAGGTGGTGGCGGCGGATGAAGGGCACGACAATGGGCCTCAGGATCTCGCCACGGTATCTTTGTGCATTCAAATTGCTATCAATAAAATGCAATTGTGTTCGTTGTCCTTAGCTTATGCCTGCCCACACCATAACCTCACCGCCACCATGTGTAACGCTTGTCGTCTGGAGAAAGAGAGGAGGACCAATGCGCAGCGTGATAAGTGTCCATTATTTTAATAAAACAGCTGAACACTGAACAAAACAACAAAAACGACAAACAAACAGTCCTGTAAGGTGACGAAAAACACTAAACAGAAAATAATCACTCACAAAACACAGGTGGGAAAAGGCTACCTAAGTACAACAAACGACACCTGCCTCTGACTGAGAACCATACTAGGCCAAACACGTAGAAAATATAACCTAGAAAAAAGAACATAGACAACCCACCCCAACTCACGCCCTGACCAACCTAACACAAAGACATAAAAAGAAACTAAGGTCAGAACGTGACACCATGGGACATCAGCAAACTGCTATCCCACATGACGCCATCTGGCCGGTTGCAAGGTACTGTTGAAACTGGGATTTATCCGTGAAGAGCACACGTCTCCAGCTCCAGCGTGTGAAGAAGCCGGATGTTGAGGTCCTGGGCCGGCGTGGTTACACGTGGTCTGCGGTTGTGAGGCCGGTTGGACGGACAGCCAAATTCTTTAAAATGATGTTAGAGAAATGAACATTAAATTATCTGGCAACAGCACTGGTGGCCATTCCTGCAGTCAGCATGCCAATTGCACGCTCCCTCAAAACTTGAGACATCTGTGGCGTTGTGTAGTGTGACAAAACTGCACATTTTAAAGTGGCCTTTTATTTCCCCCAGTACAAGGGATGCTCACTAACAGGGATGCAAACCAATTCGTGCACACAATTTGAGATAAATAAGCTTTTTGTGCGTATGTAAGATTTCTGGGATCTTTTATTTCATCTCATGGAACCAACATTTTACATGTTGCGTTTCTATTTTTGTTCAGTGGAGTGAGTTTTATGATGGGGTCTTTATTTCCTCTTCTCTTCTCTCCTCTTCTTCTCTTTTCTCCTCTCCTCCTCTTTTATTTTCCCCTCTTCTCTCATATTCTCTTGTCTTCTTATCTTCTCTCCCTTTCCTCTTTCTCCTCTTCTCCTTTCTCCACTTCTTATCTTCTCTCCCTTTCCTCTTTCTCCTCTTCTTCTCTTCTCTCCACTTCTTCTCTTCTCTCCACTTCTTATCTTCTCTCCACTTCTTCTCTTCTCTCCACTTCTTATCTTCTCTCCCTTTCCTCTTTCTCCTCTTCTCCTTTCTCCACTTCTTATCTTCTCTCCACTTCTTATCTTCTCTCCACTTATTCTCTTCTCTCCACTTATTCTCTTCTCTCCACTTCTTCTCTTCTCTCCACTTCTTCTCTTCTCTCCACTTCTTCTCTTCTCTCCCTTTCCTCTTTCTCCTCTTCTCCTTTCTCCACTTCTTATCTTCTCTCCACTTCTTATCTTCTCTCCACTTCTTCTCTTCTCTCCACTTCTTATCTTCTCTCCATTTCTTATCTTCTCTCCACTTCTTATCTTCTCTCCACTTCTTATCTTCTCTCCACTTCTTCTCTTCTCTCCACTTCTTATCTTCTCTCCACTTCTTCTCTTTTCTCCACTTGTTCTCTTCTCTCCACTTCTTATCTTCTCTCCACTTCTTATCTTCTTTCCTCTTCTTCTCTTCACTCGTCTTCTCTTATCTCCTCTTTACTCCTCTTCTCTCCTCCTCTTCTCTTCTCTCCTTCTCTTTTCTTTCCTCCTCTTCTCTTCCTCTCTCCTCTTCACTTTCCTATTTTTCTCTTATTCTGTGCTCTCCTCTCATCTCTTCACCTCTTCTCTCCTCTTCACCTCTTCTGTTCCCTCCTCTTCTTCCTAAACCAACCCGTCCAGCCAGCTGGATCTTCCTAATTTAACTTTAACTCTCCCTTCTTTAATTTTCAATAGCTTTCTCACTTACCCAGTCCCTCTCTTTCTTATCCCATCACTTCTTTACTATTTCTCCCTCCCTCCCTCCCTCCCTCCCTCCCTCCCTCCCTCCCTCCCTCCCTCCCTCCCTCCCTCCCTCCCTCCCTCCCTCCCTCCCTCCCTCCCTCTGTCCGTCTCTGTGGTGGTTGTGGTGCGCTCCTCTGTCTCCAGACAGAAAGGTCAGGATGGGAGAGAGAGGAGTTCCACAGCAGTCTACAGCCTCCCTGGCCCCCGCTGCCTCTCTGTGGTTTGAACCCCAGTCAACAGCCTCACTCCTCCCGTTCTCTCCATCCCTCCCTTCTTTTCCTTTCTTCATCCATCCTTCACTCCATCCATCCACAGTCCACTCCAGTCCAGTCGGTTCACTGCCACGGACACATAACCTCCCTCCCCACTAATGTATCTATGTATTTATTTTGCTCCTCTTTTTGACTCATGAACACAGACTGTGACACTGACAGTCTCACTGTGTCTGTATTCCTCTACTCATGTAGGTAATACCTAGTTTAGACACAATCAGATCCCTCTACCTTGGTGCTCCACAGTTTGACAGTCCAGTCAAACGACGAGGTGACGAAGAGATGGGAGAAGTCTACGGGGCCGACAGCGTTGTGACAGCTGAGGCCCGTCACTGGCCCCTGGTGGCCCTCAAACATCTCACAGATCCCCGCCTTGCTGCAAAGGACCATGGGAGAGAGAGAGAGAGAGAGAGAGAGAGAGGAATGGAGACAGAGAAAGAGATAGAAAGACAGAGAGAGACAGGGGGAGAGACAGAGAGAGAGAAAGAGAGAGACAGAGAGAGAGACAGAGAGAGAGGAATGGAGACAGAGAGAGGAATGGAGACAGAGAAAGAGATAGAAAGACAGAGAGAGACAGAGGGAGAGACAGGGAGAGAGAGAGAGAAAGAGAGAGACAGAGAGAGACAGAGACAGAGAGAGAGGAATGGAGACAGAGAAAGAGATAGAAAGACAGAGAGAGAGATAGAGAGAGCGCGTGTCAGAAAGAACTGAGGAGACTATATGGGGGGAACTAGGTCCTAATAGCATTTTCAAGAGTTAACAGGAGCTTCTTGCTGAGATAGGATGCATCAAAATATAAAGCTTATAGTGTGTGTGTACACATCTGTCTGTAACTATACACGGGTTCACTTGCTATTTGTGGTTGTATATCAATCACTGAAAGTATAGGTGTCAGTGTGTCTCAGTGTCTACCTGTGTGAGTGTGTGTGTGTGTGTGTTGGTGTGTGTGGGTTTGTCAGTGTCTCCGTGCCGTGTTTGTGTGTCTCAGTGTGTGTTTGTCAGTGTCTCCGTGCCGTGTTTGTGTGTCTCAGTGTGTGTTTGTCAGTGTCTCCATGCCGTGTTTGTGTGTCTCAGTGTGTGTTTGTCAGTGTCTCCGTGCCGTGTTTGTGTGTCTCAGTGTGTGTTTGTCAGTGTCTCCGTGCCGTGTTTGTGTGTCTCAGTGTGTGTTTGTCAGTGTCTCAGTGTGTGTTTGTGTGTCTCAGTGTGTGTTTGTCAGTGTCTCCGTGCCGTGTTTGTGTGTCTCAGTGTGTGTTTGTGTGTCTCAGTGTGTGTTTGTCAGTGTCTCCATGCTGTGTTTGTGTGTCTCAGTGTGTGTTTGTCAGTGTCTCCGTGCCGTGTTTGTGTGTCTCGGTGTGTGTTTGTCAGTGTCTCCATGCCGTGTTTGTGTGTGTACGTGTGTTCCTCTAACCTGCCGTGTCTGGATGCGGTGTACACGGTTCCCTCCTCACTCCCCACCACATAATTATTGACGTCTCCAGTGGGGAACGCCATGCCTGTCACAGCCACCGCTTTAGACTTGTTGTACACCAGCTCCATGCTCTCCTACAACGCACACACACACACACACACACACACACACACACACACACACACACACACACACACACACACACACACACACACACACACACACACACACACACACACACACACACACAAAGTTAAAGGTTTTAACCTCATGTTAAGGTTGTGCTGACCTAGTTATAGTGAGTCTGTAACATATGTCACATAGACATACTGCAGTTACAGTGCCTTGCGAAAGTATTCGGCCCACTTGAACTTTGCGACCTTTTGCCACATTTCAGGCTTCAAACATAAAGATATAAAACTGTATTTTTTTGTGAAGAATCAACAACAAGTGGGACACAATCATGAAGTGGAACGACATTTATTGGATATTTCAAATTTTTTAACAAATCAAAAACTGAAAAATTGGGCGTGCAAAATTATTCAGCCCCCTTAAGTTAATACTTTGTAGCGCCACCTTTTGCTGCGATTACAGCTGTAAGTCGCTTGGGGTATGTCTCTATCAGTTTTGCACATCGAGAGACTGACATTTTTTCCCATTCCTCCTTGCAAAACAGCTCGAGCTCAGTGAGGTTGGATGGAGAGCATTTGTGAACAGCAGTTTTCAGTTCTTTCCACAGATTCTCGATTGGATTCAGGTCTGGACTTTGACTTGGCCATTCCAACATCTGGATATGTTTATTTTTGAACCATTCCATTGTAGATTTTGCTTTATGTTTTGGATCATTGTCTTGTTGGAAGACAAATCTCCGTCCCAGTCTCAGGTCTTTTGCAGACTCCATCAGGTTTTCTTCCAGAATGGTCCTGTATTTGGCTCCATCCATCTTCCCATCAATTTTAACCATCTTCCCTGTCCTTGCTGAAGAAAAGCAGGCCCAAACCATGATGCTGCCACCACCATGTTTGACAGTGGGGATGGGGTGGTCAGGGTGATGAGCTGTGTTGCTTTTACGCCAAACATAACATTTTGCATTGTTGCCAAAAAGTTCAATTTTGGTTTCATCTGACCAGAGCACCTTCTTCCACATGTTTGGTGTGTCTCCCAGGTGGCTTGTGGCACACTTTAAACGACACTTTTTATGGATATCTTTAAGAAATGGCTTTCTTCTTACCACTCTTCCATAAAGGCCAGATTTGTGCAATATACGACTGATTGTTGTCCTATGGACAGAGTCTCCCACCTCAGCTGTAGATTTCTGCAGTTCATCCAGAGTGATCAAGGGCCTCTTGGCTGCATCTCTGATCAGTCTTCTCCTTGTATGAGCTGAAAGTTCAGAGGGGCGGCCAGGTCTTGGTAGATTTGCAGTGGTCTGATACTCCTTCCATTTCAATATTATCGCTTGCACAGTGCTCCTTGGGATGTTTAAAGCTTGGGAAAAAATGTTGTATCCAAATCCGGCTTTAAACTTCTTCACAACAGTATCTCGGACCTGCCTGGTGTGTTCCTTGTTCTTCATGATGCTCTCTGCGCTTTTAACGGACCTCTGAGACTATCACAGTGCAGGTGCATTTATACGGAGACTTGATTACACACAGGTGGATTGTATTTATCATCATTAGTCATTTAGGTCAACATTGGATCATTCAGAGATCCTCACTGAACTTCTGGAGAGAGTTTGCTGCACTGAAAGTAAAGGGGCTGAATAATTTTGCACGCCCAATCTTTCAGTTTTTGATTTGTTAAAAAAGTTTGAAATATCCAATAAATGTCGTTCCACTTCATGATTGTGTCCCACTTGTTGTTGATTCTTCACAAAAAAATACAGTTTTATATCTTTATGTTTGAAGCCTGAAATGTGGCAAAAGGTCGCAAAGTTCAAGGGGGCCGAATACTTTCGCAAGGCACTGTATATAGCATACATTGTGTTTAATAGGGCTTTGTCATGGTATTAGCGACACTGTTTGAAAGGGTTGTATAATGGTATTAGCTACACTGTTTGATAGGGCTTTATCATGGTATTAGCTACACTGTTTGACAGGGCTTTGTCATGGTATTAGCTACACTGTTTGAAAGGGCTTTATCATGGTATTAGCTACATTGTTTGATAGGGCTTTATCTAATCTATTGCTGACTCTGAATCAGTTTGAAGAGATGGGCCCTAATGATACAGATCATTATTGACTGATGTCGGATCAGCTCTTACCTGTGGCTGAGAGAGCATGTCAAGACTCCAGGAGCACATCCTGCCGTCTGTGGACACGGTGATGAGGTTGTTGGCGTTCTGTGTTCCCACCACGTTCACACAGTACACCGGGTGCTACAGACACAGAAAGGACAGCCAGTACAGACACAGGAGAGACATGAAGTATAGCCAGTACAGACCCATACAGTACAGACAGGAAGTACAAACAGTAGAGACACAGGAAGTACAGATACAGGAAGGATAGACACAGGAAGGACAGACAAAGGAAAGACATACACAGGAAATAAAAACACGGGAAGTACAGACACATGAAGTACAGACAGTACAGACACGGGAAGTGCAGGCAGAACAGACAGACAAAGTACAGACACAGGAAGTACAAAAACAGAAACGGAATGACAATGAAAAAACACACTGGATGTCTCCCTTATTGTATCACTTCAGTTCCAATCATAGTGTAGTTGTTTAAATAGCTCTACATGTGAATAAGGCAGTATATTTTATATTATTTCACACACATTTAATATCTTATGAAAGTTATCAGCAGGTACAACCTGAATATGCACAAAGATGTAAAATATTGTCTTCCTACAACACTGAGATGACAGAAAGCTCTTATTGAGTAAAGAGATGCCAATGTGCAACAGCCACTTACTCCAACTTTGGCATCCAGCGCTGTGCAAATACAATGTGTTGTGTGAATCCATTATCTGATTATTGACCTCAAATAGATTTTTTTCCCGCCCACAAAGGCCCCTTTCAGAGAGCAAGCGGGTCAATGAGGCGAAGGACTAGACATACAATAACCCCCCCCACCTCCCACCACTACCAATAAACGTTATTGCCTGCCTTGGGTGGTATTCACAATGTGTTAAGGCTCAATGGGTTTGTTGGGGTGAATAGATTGAGGTTAAGAAGGTAGTTATGGTAGATAACATACAGGATACAGGATAGAATATATTTTTATTTATTTAACCTTTATTTAACTAGGCAAGTCGATTAAGAACAAATTCTTATTTACAATGATGGCCTACACCGGCCAAACCCAGACGATGATGGGCCAATTGTGCGCCGCCCTATGGGACTCCCAATCATGGCCGGATGGGATACAGCCTGGATTCGAACCAGGGACTGTAATGCCTTAGACCGCTGCGCCACTCGGGAGCCATATAGAAGGGATCATCAACGAGACTCAGTTGCAGGACAACGTTTTCTTGAGGGGATGTTCAGGGGGCCGGAACGTGGTAACAAATAATTGGTAGACTGCAAATTGACCGCAAGAAACCCAAACAGATAATATTTGACTTAAACATAATAATTTCAAACTTTGATTACATTTGTATACGATCACATCTCTCTATTATGCGTGGGAATACTTGGAAACAGATTTCCAAAATTAAAATCACTTGGAGCTGATTTCCTGGTGTTTTTATAGTATTTTATGTCCAACAACAAAAAACAAAAAATTAAAAATATAGTTTTCGATTTTTTTGCTCGGCCCCCGGCCTGCCAGTTGGGGAACCCTGGTTATAAGATGTACAAGGACATTTCTATTCTTCCTCTTATATGTTTTTAATGTCCTCAGGGATTGCAGGGTTTCAGTGTGTTGCAGCTCTGGATGTGAATATAGTGTATGACCACCTCTAAACCAGTAATATACGTTGAAGATGAAAGTTGAAAGTGTCTCAGTGCACATGGACACTAATAGCGCGTCCCAAATGGCAGCTTATTTCCTATATAGTGCACTACTTTTGACAAGGGCCCATAGTGCGTTGGTAAAAGTAGTGCACTATAAAGGGAATAGGGTGGACTGCACTGTGGACTTACCGTGTGAGCTGCAGCTGAGAGGGGGGTTCTCTGTACAGGAGTTCTGCGGTGGCTGCGGTTGTCCCACAGGACTATCTGGCCAGAGTAGGTCCCCCCCACCACCAGGTTAGGATGGAACCTAGCAAAGCCCACTGACACCACGGGAGACTGGAGAACAGAGGGAGAGATATAGGGTAGGAGAGAAGAAAAGGGGATAGAGGGAGAGAGAAAGAAGTGATAGAAGACAGATGGGCAGAAAGAAAGAGAACAATTGAAAAAGAGAGAGGAGTTAGAGTAAGAAAGATATATAGAGAGAGCGAGAGAGAAAGAGAGAGAGAACAAGAGCGAGCGAGAGATGGTAAGAGAGAGAGAGCAAGAGAGAGAGAGAGAGCGAGCAATGTAAGAGAGAGAACGAGAGTGAGAGAGAGCGAGAGAGAAAGAGAGTGAGAGAGGGTACGAGAGAGAGAAAGCGAGAGAGGATGAGAGAGAGAGCGCAAGAGAGAGAGAGTGAGAGAGGGTACGAGAGAGAAATAGAGAGAAAGAGAGAGCGAGAGTAAAAGAGAGAGAGTGCCAGAGAGTGAGCGAGGGTAAGAGAGAGTGTGAGAGAGCGAGAGATAAAGAGAGAGAGAGCGAGACAGAGAGAGAGAGAGGGGGGGAAAGAGAGTACAACAGCGTTATTTTGAGTAAGAAGGGAAAGAGATAGGGAGGGTGAGAGAGACGTGGGGTAGCGAGGGAGTGGGGGTAGGAGAGAGGGAGAAAGAGATGATGAGTTGACTGTACAGGGTCTGCTGAGGAGAGGAGAGGGGTGACGTGGGGGTAACGACAGAGACAATGTGGAGGATTGTGGCCCCAGACAATTTATATTACCGCATCAAACCCTGCAGGAGCCAGCAGAGCGCCAAGTGTAACCTCCATCATGACAAGCGTGGCGCTCTCTGGCGCTTTGTTTATTGAGTTCTGTTTCCTCTTCACTGAGCATCACATATGGCTTCTTCCACGGTCTCAGCGTGCAGATTGCAAAGTAGCCTCTACTATCAAATCAAATCAAATTGTATTGGTCACGTACACATATTTAGCAGATGTTATTGTGGGTGTAGTGAAATGCTTGTGTTCCTAGCTCCAACAGTGCAGTAGTATCTAACTAAATGCTTGTGTTCCTAGCTCCAACAGTGCAGTAGTATCTAACTAAATGCTTGTGTTCCTAGCTCCAACAGTGCAGTAGTATCTAACAATTCACAACAATACACACAAATCTAAAAGTAAAAGAATGGAATTAAGAAATATATAAATATTAGATAGAGCAATGTCGGCATGGCAATGACTAAAATACAGTAGAATAGAATACAGTGTATACACATGAGATGAGTAAAGCAGGATGTAAACATTATTAAAGTGACTAGTGTTCCATTTTTAAAGTGACCAGTGATTCCAAGTCTATGTACATGGGGCAGCAGCCTCTAAGGGGCAGGGTTGAGTAACCTGGTGGTAGCCGGCTAGTAATGGCTATTTAACAGTGTGAAGGCCTTAGAAGTTGTTTTTCAGTTTCTATGTACCAGCTTTGATGCACCTGTACTGACCTCGCCTTCTGGATGATAGCGGGGTGAACAGGCCGTGTCTCGGGTGATTGTTGTCCTTGATGATCTTTTTGGCCTTCCTGTGACATTGGGTGCTGTTGGTGTTCTGGAGGGCAGGCAGTGTGCTCCCGATGATGCGTTGTGCAGACCGCACCACCCCCTGGAGAGCCCAGAGGTTGCGGGCGGTGCAGTTGCCGTACCAGGTGGTGATACAGTCCGACAGGATGCTCTCAATAGTGCATCTGTAGAAGTTTATGAGGGTCTTAGGGGCCAAGACTAATTTCTTCAGCCTCCTGAGGTTGAAGAGGCGCTGTTGCGCTTCTTCACCACACTGTCTGTGTGGGTGGACCATTTCAGATTGTCAGTGATGTGTACGTCGGAGGAACTTGAAGCTTTCCACTTTCTCCACTGTGGAGAAGGCTTATCCTTTGCTTTTTCCTGAAGTCCACGATCATCTCTTTCATTTTGTTGACATTGAGGGAGAGGTTATTTTCCTGGAACCACTCTACCAGGGTCCTCACCTCCTCCCTGTAGGCTGCTTGTCATTGTTGGTAATCAGGCCTACTAATGTTGTGTCGTCTGCACTTGATGATGAACTTGATGATGAAGTTGGAGGGGCGCCTGGTCACGCAGTCATGGTTGAACAGGGAGTACAGAAGAGGGCTCAGAACGCACCCTTGTGTGGCCCCTGTGTTGAGAGTCAGTGAAATGGAGATGTTGTTTCCCACCTTCACCACCTGGGGGGGGGTGGCCCGTCAGGAAGTCCAGGACCCTGTTGCACAGGGCGAGGTTCAGACCAAGGGTCCCGAGCTTAATGATGAGCTTGGAGGGTCCTATGGTGTTGAAGGCTGACCTATAGTCAATTAACAGCATTCATACATAGGTATTCCTCTTGTCCAGATGTGTTAGGGCAGTGTGCAGTGTGATGGCGATTGCATCGGTTGTGGATCTATTGGGGCGGTAAGCAAATTGAAGTGGATCTCAGGTGTCAGGTAAGGTAGAGGTGATATGATCCATGACTAGTCTCTCAAAGCACTTCATGATGACAGAAGTGAGTGCTACAGGGCGATAGTCATTGAGTCCAGTTACCTTTGCTTTCTCGGGTACAGGAACAATGGTGGACATCTTGAAGCAAGTGGCGACAGCTGACTGGGGTAGGGAGAGATTGAATATGTCCGTAAACATTCCAGCCAGATGGTCTGCGCATGCTCTGAGGACATGGCTTGGGATGTCGTCTGGGCCGGCAGCCTTGCGAGGGTTAACATGCTTAAATGTCTTACTCACGTCGACCACAGTCCTTGGGAGCGGGCCGCGTAGGTGGCACTGTGTTATCCTCAAAGCGGGTGAAGGAGTATTGTCCGGGAGCAAGATGTCTGCCTTTCCTCTATAACAAGTGGAATACTATAACCAGTGGTATACTATAACCAGTGGTATACTATAACCAGTGGTATACTACAGCCAGTGGAATACTACAACCAGTGGTATACTATAACCAGTAGTATACTATTACCAGTGGTATACTATAACCAGTAGTATACTATAACCAGTGGTATACTATAACAAGTGGAATACTATAACCAGTGGTATACTATAACCAGTGGTATACTATAACCAGTGGTATACTACAGCCAGTGGAATACTACAACCAGTGGTATACTATAACCAGTAGTATACTATAACCAGTGGTATACTACAGCCAGTGGAATCCTACAACCAGTGGTATACTATAACCAGTGGTATACTATAATCAGTGGAATACTACAACCAGTGGTATACTATAACCAGTGGTACACTATAACCAGTAGTATATTATAACCAGTGGAATAATACAACCAGTGGTATACTATAACTAGTGGAATACTACAACGAGAGGTATACTGTAACCAGTGGAATACTACAACCAGTGGTATACTACAACCAGTGGTATACTACAACCAGTGGTATACTATAACCAGTGAAATACTATAACCAGTGGAATACTACAACCAGTGGTATACTACAACCAGTGGTATACTACAACCAGTGGTATACTATAACCAGTGAAATACTACAACCAGTGGTATACTATAACCAGTGGTATACTACAGCCAGTGGTATACTATAACCAGTGGTATACTATAACCAGTGGTATACTATAACCAGTGGTATACTACAGCCAGTGGAATACTACAACCAGTGGTATACTATAACCAGTAGTATACTATTACCAGTGGTATACTACAGCCAGTGGAATACTACAACCAGTGGTATACTATAACCAGTAGTATACTATAACCAGTGGTATACTACAGCCAGTGGAATACTACAACCAGTGGTATACTATAACCAGTAGTATACTATTACCAGTGGTATACTACAGCCAGTGGAATACTACAACCAGTGGTATACTATAACCAGTAGTATACTATAACCAGTGGTATACTACAGCCAGTGGAATACTACAACCAGTGGTATACTATAACTAGTGGAATACTACAACGAGAGGTATACTATAACCAGTGGAATACTACAACCAGTGGTATACTACAACCAGTGGTATACTACAACCAGTGGTATACTATAACCAGTGGAATACTACAACCAGTGGTATACTACAACCAGTGGTATACTACAACCAGTGGTATACTATAACAAGTGAAATACTACAACCAGTGGTATACTATAACCAGTGGTATACTACAGCCAGTGGAATACTACAACCAGTGGTATACTATAACCAGTGGTATACTATAACCAGTGGTATACTATAACCAGTGGTATACTACAGCCAGTGGAATACTACAACCAGTGGTATACTATAACCAGTAGTATACTATTACCAGTGGTATACTACAGCCAGTGGAATACTACAACCAGTGGTATACTATAACCAGTAGTATACTATAACCAGTGGTATACTACAGCCAGTGGAATACTACAACCAGTGGTATACTATAACCAGTAGTATACTATTACCAGTGGTATACTACAGCCAGTGGAATACTACAACCAGTGGTATACTATAACCAGTAGTATACTATAACCATTGGCCGTTGCCCTTAGCGATGCAAGCTCCATGCAGTTTGTTTTCTTCTCCTCTCTTCTCCAACCCCCCCTGACCCCCAACTCCCCACCTCTGGTCCAAGAACCGGTTTGAGAAAGGAGGAGGTGTGTGTGTTTATGTATACTGAACAAAAATATGAAGGCAACATGCAACAATTTCAAAGATTTTACTTAGTTACAGTTCATTTAAGGAAATCGAATCTACTGATTTCACTTGACTGAGAATACAGATAGGCAATGCATCTATTGGTCACAGATACCTTATCATGGTGAAACATGATGCATGGCGGCAGATTAATGGCACAACAATGGGCCTCGGGATCTCCTCACGGTAACCCCACTGCCACCATGAGGCTCTCTGTTCACAGCACACGTGGCCTGTGGATGTGAGGCCGGTTGGTTGTACTGCCAAATTCTCTAAAACAATATTGGAGGCGGCTTATGGTAGAGAAATTATAATTCAATTATCTGGCAACAGCTCTGGTGGACATTCCTGCAGTCAGCATGCCAACTGCATGCTCCCTCAAAACTTGAGACATTTGTGGCATTTGTGTGTACCTAGGATAGGATAAGTAATCCTTCTCACCCCCCCCCCCCCTTAATGATTTAGATGCACTATTGTAAAGTGGCTGTTCCACTGGATGTCAGAAGGTGAATTCACCAATTTGTAAGTCGCTCTGGATAAGAGCGTCTGCTAAATGACTTAAATGTAAATGTAAACTACAGCCAGTGGAATACTACAACCAGTGGTATACTATAACCAGTGGTATACTATACCCAGTGGTATACTACAGCCAGTGGTATACTATAACCAGTAGTATACTATTACCAGTGGTATACTACAGCCAGTGGAATACTACAACCAGTGGTATACTATAACCAGTAGTATACTATAACCAGTGGTATACTACAGCCAGTGGAATACTACAACCAGTGGTATACTATAACCAGTGGTATACTATACCCAGTGGTATACTACAACCAGTGGTGTACTTTTCTGAGTAGGGCCCTGAGTTTACTGACCAGAATGTGACCTGGTCAGGTAACTCTCTAGGCTCTAGTCATAACACTGTCTTCTGGTCATCAAATCAACTCTGTGTCCTGAGTACAGAACTGCCTTTTCAGAACAGATACAATTTAACCCGTAATATCTACTGTACCTACCACTGCATAAACATAAACCACTCTCTCTGTGTTGACCAAATTGTCTCTTGAACCAGAACTGAACCATACACGGTCCACTGGCAGTACTTTTCCCAGTTTCCACATTGAGGAGAGCCCATTTGATCTGGTTAAAGTGAAATAGGGATACAGTGTGGTGGGATTGTTTTCTTTTCTCTTTAAGATCTACTGTTTTATGAGTGAGTAAAACAAAGAGAAGAGAGATTCTCTCCGTCTGTCTCTCTCAGTCTCTCGCTCTCTCTCTCCGTCTCTGTCTCTCCCCCACCACAACATGTGCAACCGCCAAGTCCTGCACCTCGAGTTCATTTTAAAGAGGACTGGAAAACAAACCAAAGCAAAAGAAAACACGCTTCTCTTTATTTTCTTACTTTCTTTCTTACTCTCCTTCTTTCTCTCCTTCTTCCAGAACGGCTACAGAAGAGTCTCAGATGTGAAGTGTTTTTCCAAACCGAGACTCAAAATAAACTGAGCTTTAGGGGTAAAAATAAAGTATTGTGTTGGCCATCAGAAACCATCCCTGAGAAGTTTATTTACCCATGGGGAACAGCAGGGGAATCTGGATTAAGGTTCAAATCCATTAACACACATTGTTTGATGCTGACCGAGAATATTTAGACTCTATTCTAAATATTCTCGGTTTATTTTAAATATTTAGATTTGAATGAGTTACCACCGGGTGACTGGGTTTGGATGTAAAAGTGGGTAGCGCTATGCAATGATATATACATGTATAGCCTAAATATGAAATAATACATAAACGACACATAGTCCATACAAAGACATACTGTACAAATATATGCTACACAGACACACTGTATTATAAAGTCAGATTCAATAGACTTTAACTTGTTGAAGGCCACAGAGACACCAGTAAAAAAAACACAAACAATTGATCAACGTCTTAATAAGATATAATGGTGTTCTTGTTCACCAGCCTAGGACAGCCTAGAAGCGTGGTACACAAGGCTAAATATAATGCTAATTCTCTCACTCAACACTTATTGATCCCTCCCTCACTCACTTACAAGCACACTTGTTTGAGTGAGATTTTTTCTTCATCCATCTAAACAAAGTCTGTCTCCTCGCTTCTCTTTTGGCATTAAAGGGGCACTCCGCGATTGTTGCATACATTTTATTTTACTTATAAATTAATGACATATAGGTTTGTTGTTGTTTGAATCCCAGATTGCCCCTTTAATATAGCCCTCAAATGTTCCTAAATACTAACTTCGCTAAGCTAGGCCCCCGACCCTTAAGCCCCATCTCTGATGTACAGTAGATGTACATCAGGCAGCCATTTCAATAAGCACATCAGAGGCCCCGGGGCTGATCTTTGACCCTGCGGCTGTCTGTGGTTGGGTCTGCCGTCAGGGCCACGCTCCTCAGACAGGGCTGCTTCATTACAGGGATAATGATAATGAATGCCCGGCGCAGCCCAGTGGGGTCCCCACAACAAGAGGATCATCACTCCTCTACTCCCCTACCAAGACATTCATCAGAAGACTAATGAAGGAGTGTAACCCAAAATAACCCCAAAGGAGAGGAGTACTTAGCCACAGAGCAGACCGCCAGCCTTATTAAAAGCACCTGTTAAAATGGCGCCGTACTGGACCGTCTTGCAAGCCCTGACCCAACTTTGCCATTTTGTGATTATTTTGGTGCTTATCTGCTATCATCTCCTATGATAGACAAGAACTGTTGAACATCAAATCGCCAGTTACTAACCTCAATTCCGGCTTCAAATTCGACTTCGACTCACCGGTCTAGGCTTTTTGTGTAATTCCAACAAAATGTTTGGGCTACCGAATAGGAAACGCAGGCGAAAAAGAGGGAGAAGAGGGGGAACCCTGGCGAGACTAAGATGAAGGGAAAACCGGCCACCTCTTCCCTCCATTCTATTGGTCAATGTACAGTCTCTTGATAACAAGATAGATGATCTCCAATCGCGGATTTGCGAACAAGATCCCCCTCATGACTATCCAACTCAATGAATTCTCCATTCACCGAGCAGACAGGACATTGGATTTAGGGAAATCGAGAGGGGGAGGGGTATGCCTCTTCATCAATAACAAATGGAGGGGAGTGGGTCAGTCGAACGCTTCAAGATCCTCAGTGTACAAATCACTAGGGACCTGAAATGGTCCACACACATGCAAACAGTTGTGAAGGAGGTTGAAAAGATTTATCATGGGCCCTCAAATCCTCAAAACGTTCTACAGCTGCCCCACAGAGAGCATCTTGACTGGCTGCATCACTGCTTGGTATAGCAACTGCACTCGATCGCATGGCGCTACATGGGGGTGGTGCCAACAGCCCAGTACATCACAGGGGCCGAGCTCCCTGCCATCCAGGACCTCTATACCAGGCAGTGTGAAAGGAAGACCTGGAAAATTGTTAAAGACTCCGCACGGCAAGCAGTACTGGACCATGAAGTCTGACACCAACAGGCTCCTGAACAGCTTCTATCCCCAAGTCATAAGACTGCTAACAAAATGTCCACACGGATTATCTGAGTTGAGCATTGTATTTTATTCTCTATGCACATTCTACACACACACTCACTCACTCACACTGACACTCCAACACACTCCAATACACACACACACACAAATGTAAAAATTATTAAGAGCACCTGCTCTTTCCATGAAATACACTGATGTCACTTGTTAAATCCACTTCAATCAATGTATACAAAGGGGAGGAGACAGGTTAAAGAAGGATTTTTAAGCCTTGAGAGACAATTGAGACATGGATTGTGTATGTGTGCCATTCAAAGAGAGAATGGGCAAGACAAAAGATTAAAGTTCCTTTGAACGAAGTATGGTAGGTGCCAGACTGCAACGCTGCTGGATTTTTCATGCAGTTTCCTGTGTGTATCAAGAATGGTCCTCCACCCAAAGGACATCCAGCCAACTTGAAACAACTGTGGGAAGCATTGGAGGCAACATTGGCCAGCATCACTGTGGAATGCTTTCCACACCTTGTAGTCCCAGGCCTGACGAATTGAGGCTGTTCTGAGGGCAAAAGGGAGTGCAACTCAATATTAGGAAGGTGTTCTTCATGTTTTGTACACTCAGTGTATCTGCTGCTGCTACTCTGTTCATCATATATATATATTTTTTTTTTAACTAGGCAAGTCAGTTAAGAACAAATTCTTATTTACAATGACGGCCTAGGAACAGTGGGTTAACTGCCTGTTCAGGGGCAGAATGACAGATTTGTACCTTGTCAGCTCAGGGGTTTGAACTTGTAACCTTCCGGTTACTAGTCCACCCCTCTAACCGCTAGGCTACCCTGCCGCCTCATATCCTGAAGCCTAGTCACCTTAACCCCATATCTACCCCTCTCACTCCATCATCCCGGCACATTGTAAATATAGTATTGGCACTGACCCTGGAACTGACCCTGTATATAGCTACTGACCCTGGAACTGACCCTGTATATAGCTACTGACCCTGGAACTGACCCTGTATATAGCTACTGACCCTGGAACTGACCCTGTATATAGCTACTGACCCTGGAACTGACCCTGTATATAGCTACTGACCCTGGAACTGACCCTGTATATAGCTACTGACCCTGGAACTGACCCTGTATATAGCTACTGACCCTGGAACTGACCCTGTATATAGCTACTGACCCTGGAACTGACCCTGTATATAGCTACTGACCTTGGAACTGACCCTGTATATAGCTACTGATCCTAGAACTGACCCTGTATATAGCTACTGACCCTGGAACTGACCCTGTATATAGCGACTGACCCTGGAACTGACCCTGTATATAGCTACTGACCTTGGAACTGACCCTGTATATAGCTACTGATCCTAGAACTGACCCTGTATATAGCTACTGACCCTGTAACTGACCCTGTATATAGCTACTGATCCTAGAAATGACCCTGTATATAGCTACTGACCCTGGAACTGACCCTGTATATAGCTACTGACCCTGGAACTGACCCTGTATATAGCTACTGACCCTGGAACTGACCCTGTATATAGCTACTGACCCTGGAACTGACCCTGTATATAGCTACTGACCTTGGAACTGACCCTGTATATAGCTACTGACCTTGGAACTGACCCTGTATATAGCTACTGACCCTGGAACTGACCCTGTATATAGCTACTGACCCTGGAACTGACCCTGTATATAGCTACTGACCCTGGAACTGACCATGTATATAGCTACTGACCCTGGAACTGACCCTGTATATAGCTACTGACCCTGGAACTGACCCTGTATATAGCTACTGACCCTGGAACTGACCCTGTATATAGCTACTGACCCTGGAACTGACCCTGTATATAGCTACTGACCCTGGAACTGACCCTGTATATAGCTACTGACCCTGGAACTGACCCTGTATATAGCTACTGACCCTGGAACTGACCCTGTATATAGCTACTGACCCTGGAACTGACCCTGTATATAGCTACTGACCCTGGAACTGACCCTGTATATAGCTACTGACCTTGGAACTGACCCTGTATATAGCTACTGATCCTAGAACTGACCCTGTATATAGCTACTGACCCTGGAACTGACCCTGTATATAGCGACTGACCCTGGAACTGACCCTGTATATAGCTACTGACCTTGGAACTGACCCTGTATATAGCTACTGATCCTAGAACTGACCCTGTATATAGCTACTGACCCTGTAACTGACCCTGTATATAGCTACTGATCCTAGAAATGACCCTGTATATAGCTACTGACCCTGGAACTGACCCTGTATATAGCTACTGACCCTGGAACTGACCCTGTATATAGCTACTGACCCTGGAACTGACCCTGTATATAGCTACTGACCCTGGAACTGACCCTGTATATAGCTACTGACCTTGGAACTGACCCTGTATATAGCTACTGACCTTGGAACTGACCCTGTATATAGCTACTGACCCTGGAACTGACCCTGTATATAGCTACTGACCCTGGAACTGACCCTGTATATAGCTACTGACCCTGGAACTGACCATGTATATAGCTACTGACCCTGGAACTGACCCTGTATATAGCTACTGACCCTGGAACTGACCCTGTATATAGCGACTGACCCTGGAACTGACCCTGTATATAGCTACTGACCCTGGAACTGACCCTGTATATAGCTACTGACCCTGGAACTGACCCTGTATATAGCGACTGACCCTGGAACGACCCTGTATATAGCTACTGACCCTGGAACTGACCCTGTATATAGCGACTGACCCTGGAACTGACCCTGTATATAGCTACTGACCCTGGAACTGACCCTGTATATAGCGACTGACCCTGGAACTGACCCTGTATATAGCTACTGACCCTGGAACTGACCCTGTATATAGCTACTGACCCTGGAACTGACCCTGTATATAGCTACTGACCCTGGAACTGACCCTGTATATAGCTACTGACCCTGGAACTGACCCTGTATATAGCTACTGACCCTGGAATTGACCCTGTATATAGCTACTGACCCTGGAACTGACCCTGTATATAGCTACTGACCCTGGAACTGACCCTGTATATAGCTACTGACCCTGGAACTGACCCTGTATATAGCGACTGACCCTGGAACTGACCCTGTATATAGCTACTGACCCTGGAACTGACCCTGTATATAGCTACTGACCCTGGAACTGACCCTGTATATAGCTACTGACCCTGGAACTGACCCTGTATATAGCTACTGACCCTGGAACTGACCCTGTATATAGCTACTGACCCTGGAACTGACCCTGTATATAGCTACTGACCCTGGAACTGACCCTGTATATAGCTACTGACCCTGGAACTGACCCTGTATATAGCTACTGACCCTGGAACTGACCCTGTATATAGCTACTGACCCTGGAACTGACCCTGTATATAGCTACTGACCTTGGAACTGACCCTGTATATAGCTACTGATCCTAGAACTGACCCTGTATATAGCTACTGACCCTGGAACTGACCCTGTATATAGCGACTGACCCTGGAACTGACCCTGTATATAGCTACTGACCTTGGAACTGACCCTGTATATAGCTACTGATCCTAGAACTGACCCTGTATATAGCTACTGACCCTGTAACTGACCCTGTATATAGCTACTGATCCTAGAAATGACCCTGTATATAGCTACTGACCCTGGAACTGACCCTGTATATAGCTACTGACCCTGGAACTGACCCTGTATATAGCTACTGACCCTGGAACTGACCCTGTATATAGCTACTGACCCTGGAACTGACCCTGTATATAGCTACTGACCTTGGAACTGACCCTGTATATAGCTACTGACCTTGGAACTGACCCTGTATATAGCTACTGACCCTGGAACTGACCCTGTATATAGCGACTGACCCTGGAACTGACCCTGTATATAGCTACTGACCCTGGAACTGACCATGTATATAGCGACTGACCCTGGAACTGACCCTGTATATAGCTACTGACCCTGGAACTGACCCTGTATATAGCGACTGACCCTGGAACTGACCCTGTATATAGCTACTGACCCTGGAACTGACCCTGTATATAGCTACTGACCCTGGAACTGACCCTGTATATAGCGACTGACCCTGGAACGACCCTGTATATAGCTACTGACCCTGGAACTGACCCTGTATATAGCGACTGACCCTGGAACTGACCCTGTATATAGCGACTGACCCTGGAACTGACCCTGTATATAGCGACTGACCCTGGAACTGACCCTGTATATAGCTACTGACCCTGGAACTGACCCTGTATATAGCGACTGACCCTGGAACTGACCCTGTATATAGCGACTGACCCTGGAACTGACCCTGTATATAGCTACTGACCCTGGAACTGACCCTGTATATAGCTACTGACCCTGGAACTGACCCTGTATATAGCTACTGACCCTGGAACTGACCCTGTATATAGCTACTGACCCTGGAATTGACCCTGTATATAGCTACTGACCCTGGAACTGACCCTGTATATAGCTACTGACCCTGGAACTGACCCTGTATATAGCTACTGACCTTGGAACTGACCCTGTATATAGCTACTGATCCTAGAACTGACCCTGTATATAGCTACTGACCCTGGAACTGACCCTGTATATAGCGACTGACCCTGGAACTGACCCTGTATATAGCTACTGACCTTGGAACTGACCCTGTATATAGCTACTGATCCTAGAACTGACCCTGTATATAGCTACTGACCCTGTAACTGACCCTGTATATAGCTACTGATCCTAGAAATGACCCTGTATATAGCTACTGACCCTGGAACTGACCCTGTATATAGCTACTGACCCTGGAACTGACCCTGTATATAGCTACTGACCCTGGAACTGACCCTGTATATAGCTACTGACCCTGGAACTGACCCTGTATATAGCTACTGACCTTGGAACTGACCCTGTATATAGCTACTGACCTTGGAACTGACCCTGTATATAGCTACTGACCCTGGAACTGACCCTGTATATAGCTACTGACCCTGGAACTGACCCTGTATATAGCTACTGACCCTGGAACTGACCATGTATATAGCTACTGACCCTGGAACTGACCCTGTATATAGCTACTGACCCTGGAACTGACCCTGTATATAGCGACTGACCCTGGAACTGACCCTGTATATAGCTACTGACCCTGGAACTGACCCTGTATATAGCTACTGACCCTGGAACTGACCCTGTATATAGCGACTGACCCTGGAACGACCCTGTATATAGCTACTGACCCTGGAACTGACCCTGTATATAGCGACTGACCCTGGAACTGACCCTGTATATAGCGACTGACCCTGGAACTGACCCTGTATATAGCGACTGACCCTGGAACTGACCCTGTATATAGCTACTGACCCTGGAACTGACCCTGTATATAGCGACTGACCCTGGAACTGACCCTGTATATAGCTACTGACCCTGGAACTGACCCTGTATATAGCTACTGACCCTGGAACTGACCCTGTATATAGCTACTGACCCTGGAACTGACCCTGTATATAGCTACTGACCCTGGAACTGACCCTGTATATAGCTACTGACCCTGGAACTGACCCTGTATATAGCTACTGACCCTGGAACTGACCCTGTATATAGCTACTGACCCTGGAACTGACCCTGTATATAGCTACTGACCCTGGAACTGACCCTGTATATAGCGACTGACCCTGGAACTGACCCTGTATATAGCTACTGACCCTGGAACTGACCCTGTATATAGCTACTGACCCTGGAACTGACCCTGTATATAGCTACTGACCCTGGAACTGACCCTGTATATAGCTACTGACCCTGGAACTGACCCTGTATATAGCGACTGACCCTGGAACTGACCCTGTATATAGCTACTGACCCTGGAACTGACCCTGTATATAGCTACTGACCTTGGAACTGACCCTGTATATAGCTACTGACCCTGGAACTGACCCTGTATATAGCTACTGACCCTGGAACTGACCCTGTATATAGCTACTGACCCTGGAACTAACCCTGTATATATATCTTACTCACTTCCTCGTGTTCTTCTTATTACTATTTCTTGTGTGTTTTTGTTCTCCTTGACTTTTTAATGTATTTTTTATAGTACTACTGCATTGTTGGGAAAGAGCAAGCGAGAAAGGCATTTTCAATGTACAGTACTAGTGCCTGTGAGAGTAAAAACTGTAGACTTGAAACCTAAGTTGCATACTGTATATAAGTGTCTTCATTTGATCAAACTTTCCCTCAGGAAAGGGATGTAAGGTATACGATAGATTGTTATAAAGAGACTTGAGAGAAATGAATTTATTTACCGCAAATTATTCCCACATGACTTTGAAGAATCATGGTGAAATAGGAGAAACATGACTAAGACAAGCACGTTCATTTCTCCTGGAATGAGGTTGAGGTATACTACCAGGACTCTTCAAACATCCATCTCTCTGAGTAATACCCATGATAAATACTAACTTTAATCTTCTATCTCATTACCAGAAGTCATCAATTATTCCGTTCTATAAACGTCTGGAAGATCCCCTGCTCGCAATATGACATGATGTAACGTTCGTCTCCTTGCCAGAGTTATCATTACTAATAAATCACTAAGCTTAATAGTAACGACAGAAAAAAAGGATTAAAAAAAGACTGGATATTGACTCCATATGTCCCGCAGACTTCTGACCCTATCAGGCGCTTCATCTAAAGTGGAGAAATCCTTTAACTAAACTAAGAATTCACAGTCTTTTAAAGTTTAAACCGCACCTTATTTCACCACTATCCTTGTCTGTAGGCCTACTGAATCAGATACTGTTTATAACCCTACAGTGCAGTTTGCGACGTCTGCCAGAAATGAACCGGCCGATACATAAGTAGCCTTATTCAGTTGTCATATATCAACACGTACGGTCGTGAATTACACTGACAGACTGTATATCGTCAGCTACTGAAGATGACTTCAATTTGTCCCCATAAAACTATTTATGACTTCTTCCCGTAAGGAATTGGTTGATACATTCAAGTATTTCCCCATTCAGATGTCATGTTGTGTTATTAACAGATAAGTTAATATGAGGCAGAGGTTGCGTCCCCCAAATGGCACCCTACTCCCTACGTAGTGCACTACTTTTGACCAGAGCTCTATGGGCCATGGTCAAAAGTAGTGCACGATATAGGGAATAGGTTGCCACTTTGGATTCAGTCAATGATATTAGAGGCTGATTCAATCTTTGTTTACACAACTACTGTGACATCTAACTGGAAGCATCTGTCTGTCAGCAGAATCCACCTGTTACTACCCAAATCAATATGTAAAAACATTTGACTATAAGAAAGTAGTTACTGTATGTTTACATGCAACTGAAAAAATACTGAAATGGGTTTGTGGGTTTGAGCCCTAAGATCTAATTCCAATGAGCACCTTTGAAACAAAGTGTATATTCAAGTAAATATAGGCCCTTGCAGCACCTGCATAAAGCTTCCTATATCAAAACCATCTCGCACACTTCTCTGTGTAAAGTCTGTATTATGAACATATCTCAATACTATACTTTTTCTTTACCAACTCCAACAGTCATTTCCAAAGTTAAGTAGCTCTGAGACCTTTTCTCCTTTTTCTCAAGGTTTGTTCAGGTCCTGTAAAGCCATCTATCGGTGGCCCATAACCAAACAGACGTTTCAACTGACAGCTTCACTGAAAAACACCAGTGAAAGTCATTTTTCTGCCATGAAACTTAATTGAAACGGATAACTTAATATGAGGCAGAGGTTGCGTCGAGGGCCCATCACCTACAGAGCAAAAGCATAGGGGTTTTCCTTCCCCAAGGCAATGTGTTCAAATCATCTCAAGAAGTGAAATGCTTGTGACAGAGTCTGTTATATTAACAGGAAGGGTTCTATACAGAATAATACTCAGGCTAACCCATGATAAGATATGGCATGAAGAGAGGGATTATGGAAGAGAGGAACGAACACTCCCTCCTCGGTTGCCTCCCTCTTTCTCGGGTAAAAAAAATGCTCCTGGAGTTTGGGTTGGGATGGGAGGGAGGAAGAGGAGAGGGGGTGGATGACTTAGTAACAAGACAGTATATTCTCCTCTCCTCCTCTCGCTGCACCACCACAGTCATCTGGTTTTCAGCAGGACTTATGAGGACCAGATGGACTGAACCCTCTTCCCTTGGCATCCCTCGCTCTCTCTTTTTTACGACACCCCACAGATTTTGTCACTCTGTGGTCTCTGGCACAGCCAGTGGAATAGCATATCTCTGTTTCATCAGATAAAGAAAATGAGGCTTTGTGAATACAAGCAGCCTTTCTCTCCTTCTCTCGGCCCCTCTCTCTTTCTTTCCTTTCCATCTCTCTCTTTCATCCTCTTGTTCTTCTCTCTTTTCAGTGAGAGTGACCTTAATCATATTGCCATAGGAGAAGTGCCATAAATTGATACCAAAATATAACAAATATAAAAAATAAAGATGATTAAAGTGAGAATTCCTATTGAATTGATAAAGTATGATTAGAAAAAAATGGCTTTGACACAATGATAGACTGCTAAGTCTTAAAATGTTAATCTACCTAGCGTTGCCATACCCATCAGAATCTGAACAGTAAAGAATTCAGGGAACAAGACCACTGCACCATAATGGAGGTAGAATCTCTAGCTAGCTGTTGAAAGAATGTGTTATTATACAAGTCTATTATAAAACCCTCACAGACACAGGGTCTTTGACCTTCCTCTCACAAAGCTAACAGTGGCTTTTATAGGATTTCTCCAGTAAGCTTTATGAGCAAATGCAACTTCATCCGCCACTATAATTTGGAGTGGGAATCTCTCCAGAAACCCTATGAATACCTCTTCTCCCCCCCTCTCCTCCCTCTTTCCCTCCTCCTTCTTTCTCTGTCTGTTGCCCCCTCTCCCTCCTCTCTCTCTCCCCCTCTCTCCTCTCTTTCCCCCCTCTCCTCCCTCTCTCTCTCTCTTCCCCCTCTCTCCTCCCTCTTTCTCTCTCTCTTTTCCTCTCCTTCCCCTCTCTTTCTCCCTCCCCTCTCTCACTCTCCCCCCCACCCCTCTCTCTCTCTCTCCCGCTCCCTCCCTTCTCTCATTCCTCAGCACACCTCTCTCCCCCCCACCCCTCTCTCTCTCTCTCCCGCTCCCTCCCCTCTCTCATTCCTCAGCACACCTCCCCCCCTCTCTCTCCCCTGCTCCCCCCCCCCCCTCCCTCTAAACAAGGCCTGCTTTCCCAACCCTCTGGCACGGGGATCAGGTCACAGAGAGCCATGGTGTGTAAGAGAAACTGAGAGATATTAATAAAAATATGGCTGAGTGGGATGGGAGCTGACAGTGCCAGCGGGGGTGCGGGCGGTTGAGGGGTGCGAGTGAGGTTTTTGGGGCGTGCCAATGATGTGGCGTGACCCAGCCCACTTGAGCGGGTTGTGTGATGTTACTTGAGCACACAGGGTTTGGGCCAATGACGGGTCCACCGGCAGGGCTGTGAGAAGAGGACAGAATGCCTACCTCCCCAGTATCATTCACATCAACCCCCTCACAATGTAGCCCCAGTGACCCCCAAACCTCACTAATAACCCCTCCTCCCCATATAATTCAATCTTAGTCCCCACCCCATCTACAAACCAACACACAACCCACTGGGCAGCAAAGTATGTGAGCAGAGTTGAGCGGTCAGAAATCCTCCATTCATTAAAATCACAATTGAACCAACACCCATCTATTGTTGTGACTACCTGGACCTAACATTTGGTTATGAAATATCGAAGCCAAACCATATGTTTGAATGAAAAGTACTTTAATAAACAACATGAAAAGGTGAATGTAAGAAGTGCTCATCATTTCAAATTGTCACGTTCTGACCTTTATTTCCTTTGTTTTGTCGTTATTTAGTATGGTCAGGGCGTGAGTTGGGGTGGGCAGTCTATGTTTGTTTTTCTATGATTTGGGGATTTCTATGTTTCGGCCTAGTATGGTTCTCAAACAGAGGCTGGTGTCGTTAGTTGTCTCTGATTGAGAATCATACTGAGGTAGTCTGGGTTTCACTGTTTGTTTGTGGGTGTTTGTTTCCGTGTCTGTGTTTGTTGCCACATGGTACTGTTTCGGTTTGTTCACGTTTATTGTTTTTGTATTCATAGTTTTCAGTTTATGTTTTTAAATAAACAACCATGGACACTTACCACGCCGCATCTTGGTCCGATCCTTGCTACACCTCCTCTTCAGACGAAGAGGAGGAAAACCCTTACACAAATAGTCTACATGTCGTATTAAACAGCATATAAACACTCTAATAGGTCAGGAGCCAGACAGGGAGCCTAAGAATCAATGAAAATTAATTATTTAAGCTATATTATTTCAATTATTTTAAGACTATAGCCTACAAAGAAATACTTTGTGAAGCATTTGCAAGTGCGACACACTAGGCTGGCAGGGACATTAAGTGCCTAGCACTTCGTTATATTAAATCATTATATAATCCACAATTTGCACATACAGGCTGTGACGTACATAGAATTAAATACAAATGTAATGAAAAATGGTTTATTAGGCTTAGTCTACAGAGCCTTGGAAATCATTTTTAGAAACATGAATTTGGTCAGGGTCTGTGGCTTCAGGTTGATGCAATGGTGCCTGGAAAGCAGGCCAGAAGTGGAGAATACCCTCTCAGCGCTTGCGGAGCCAATGGGCATTCTAAATACCCTTCGGGCCATTCTTGCCAGGCTGGGTAGGGATGCATATAAAACAATTGTAGGTAGGCCTAAAAGATTTGAGGTAAAATAACCCTATCAAATGGAAAGCTCCTTGACAGAGGTAATATGCCAGGCCTATTGGGCCAAAATCAATGATGACCTATTGTATAAATAATAGAATGACAATGAACTAAATCTGATTTGACACACTTTGCTCGTTCCCCACCTCATTCCTTTCTGTTAGCATGTGGATGTAGATTGTACACCGTCATGCTTTCAGAATATGTCTTTTCAGATATTTTAGTTGTGGACATTACATCACCACCCTCCCTCTCTTGGTTTTGGTCCTGATCTTTGTAAGTCTCCTTGATTTGGCACCTGTGTGTTTTATCACTTTCTTTATGAAAATATTTTGTGAACTCCATAACAGTAGCTAAAGCAAGGGCTATAGCAGTACACAAGTAGCCAACAGATGCATATGAGGACGGGGCACGCCCTGAGCTGATGAAGTGAGTGCTTCTGGAGCACTACTGGAGTGAAATTGGAGGGGGCAAGAAGGCAGATGCTCCAACCTTTAGGAAACTCGCTCCACGTTCCAGTTGGGCACGCTCCACTCCTCGCCCCACTACAGCTCCGCTCCACTTACATACTCTGCTGGGCACACACTGGTTGAAAGTAATGGCAATATCCAAAGGTAGAAGTTTATTTTTAATACAATGAATTTGGCATCGTATTCATAGAGCTAATGGTAACTACTTCTAAACTTCCAAAAATCCAATCCACCATGGACAAATTATAATGACCATTTCAACGTTGTAACGGTTTTCATGCGGTGAAGGAGAGTCGGACCAAAATGCAGCGTGGAGATTGCGATCCATGTTTAATGAACAAACGTAAACACGAATCCATACAAATACTACAAAAACAAAAGAACGTAACGAAAACCGAAACAGCCTATACTAGTGTAAACCAACACAGAGACAGGAACAAGGACACTAAGGACAATCACCCACGAAACACACAAAGAATATGGCTGCCTAAATATGGTTCCCAATCAGAGACAACGATAATCACCTGACTCTGATTGAGAACCGCCTCAGGCAGCCATAGACTAACGCTAGACATCCCACAAAACCCCAAGACAAAAACACACCACAATAACCCATGTCACACCCTGGCCTGACCGAATAAATGAAGAATAAACATAATATATTTCGACCAGGGCGTGACAAACGTCTAGTTTTTCATGCGAATTTAACGTCAAATCAACCCCAAAAATTCACCATGCCCTTAGATTTAGGTTAAAAGTTTAAATTCCAATCAGTTGATAACTTTTTGCAAATCCATTCAGTTTTCCACGTCGATTCAACATAATCAAATTATTATTATTAGTTTTTAATTGCATGTAGACAATGTTTATTCAACCAGATTTTGCCCAGTGGGGATGGTGTCCTTTGGGAAAATCAGATGTCAATGTAGCCTACATAAACTCAACCTCACATACTGTACAGACTGCGAAAGAAAAGTTTGAGGAGTTCCTTTCAACTCTTGAATGTTATTTAGGTAGCCTACACAAATGAATATGGGAGCTGATAGATGTCTAAATGTGTTGACATGATAGCTCAACTGAATCAAACACAGCTTGTTTAAAAAAAAAGCTAAACATAAAGTAGAGGTACTGTAGGCATCTGAATGGTAGACTCCTTCTCAATGAAGTGCATTACCCCTCGTACAGCAGTAGGAGTCACTGTTAGGCAGAAATCGTTGGACTATGGCTTGACATTTTATTTCAATATACCACCATATTTAGGCTGATGGCATGACGTTGAAACAATGACGATGATTCAAACACACCATTTCACTCTCTGAAATATGAAATTGAACATAATTTCAACCACCCGAATATACAGTGCATTCGGAAAGTATTCAGACCCCTTGACTTTTTCCACATTTTGTTACGTTACAGCCTTATTCTAAAATTGCTTAAATAATTTTTGCTTGATCAATCTACACATAATACCCCATAAGAACAGGTTTTTAGAAATGTTACCCAAGGAGAGCCCTGGCAGAGCCCTAACAGAGCCCTGGTAGAGCCCTAACAGAGCCCTGGCAAAGCCCTAGCAGAGCCCTGGCAGAGCCCTAACAGAGCCCTAGCAGAGCCCTAACAGAACCCTAGCAGAGCCCTGGCAGAGCCCTAACATAGCCATAGCAGAGCCCTAACAGAACCCTGGCAGAGCCCTAGCAGAGCCCTAACAGAGCCCTAGCAGAGCCCTGGCAGAGCCCTAGCAGAGCCCTAACAGAGCCACAACAGAGCCCTTGCAGAGCCCTAACAGAGCCCTGGCAGAGCCCAAGCAGAGCCCTAACAGAACCCTAGAAGAGCCCTGGCAGAGCCCTAACAGAACCCTAGCAGAGCCCTAGCAGAGCCCTAACAGAGCCACAACAGAGCCCTTGCAGAGCCCTAACAGAGCCCTGGCAGAGCCCTAACAGAGCCCTTGCAGAGCCCTAACAGGGCCCTGGCAGAGCCCTAACAGAGCCACAACAGAGCCCTAACAGAGCCCTAACAGAGCCCTGGCAGAGCCCTAACAGAGCCCTAACAGAGCCCTGGCAGAGCCCTAACAGAACCCTAGCAGAGCCCTAACAGAGCCCTAACAGAGCCCTGGCAGAGCCCTAACAGAGCCCTTGCAGAGCCCTAGCAGAGCCCTAACAGACCCCTGGCAGAGCCATAACAGAGCCCTGGCAGAGCCCTAACAGAGCCCTAACATACCTAAGCGTGTGTGATTGAAGAGAGGCCGACAGAGGATGAGTGTATGCGAGAGAGAAGAGAGAGAAGAGAGAGAAAAGAAAGGGGGCCTGTGGTTTTGGGGGTTAAACGGCTGAACATGCTCGCACATTAAGATCCATCTGATCCACGGATAACTAGAAAGGAGCACCTCTGTTTGTAATAGATCCCGGAGTGAAAAACAATCTCTCTTCTCCCCTGATCACTTCTGCCTCCTTTCATCCCTCTCCAGCTAGAAAAGCGAGGGAGGCCCATGCCAAGCGATTGGAGATTGACTCCTTTTCGCTCTGTCTTTTATTTATTTATTTCTCTCATGAAAGGGCATGGCACAGCCGCCCCTGGACACACTCATACTGACTGACACAAGAAAGCCTGGGAGGTGCCTGGGAGGTGCCATTTAGGTTTTCATTTCTGCCCCCCCCCCTATCATTTCATACACCACACATCTTCCCAGCAGCACCACTCAGTCACTCAAATAGACCCCTCTCATGGGAGAAGTGGTGTGTGGTGTGTGTGTGTGTGCGTGCCTTTGTGCATGTGAGTGTATGTGTGTGGTGTGTGTGCGTGCGTGCATGTGAGTGTGAATCAGAGAATTACTGTATCATCAGTTCTTATCTATATGACAATCAGGGTGAGGAACAAACTGTTAAGTTGTAAAAGGTTGAACTGTAATGACATTAACTTTATGTATGGTTGGACATTTCTATGCTTCTCACACAGCTTCCAATGCCAAATGTCTCCTGTTTTATCACAGTGACAATTTACACATATCATTATGTTATAGTAACCCAGCTTCCAGATGACAATATGGACATCATTATGTTATAGTAACCCAGCTTCCAGATGACAATATGGACATCATTATGTTATAGTAACCCAGCTTCCAGATGACAATATGGACATCATTATGTTATAGTAACCCAGCTTCCAGATGACAATATGGACACCATTATGTTATAGTAACCCAGCTTCCAGATGACAATATGGACATCATTATGTTATAGTAACCCAGCTTCCAGATGACAATATGGACATCATTATGTTATAGTAACCCAGCTTCCAGATGACAATATGGACATCATTATGTTATAGTAACCCAGCTTCCAGACTACAATATGGACATCATTATGTTATAGTAACCCAGCTTCCAGACTACAATATGGACATCATTATGTTATAGTAACCCAGCTTCCAGATGACAATATGGACATCATTATGTTATAGTAACCCAGCTTCCAGATGACAATATGGACACCATTATGTTATAGTCACCCAGCTTCCAGATGACAATATGGACACCATTATGTTATAGTAACCCAGCTTCCAGATGACAATATGGACACCATTATGTTATAGTCACCCAGCTTCCAGATGACAATATGGACACCATTATGTTATAGTAACCCAGCTTCCAGACTACAGTATGGACATCATTATGTTATAGTCACCCAGCTTCCAGATGACAATATGGACATCATTATGTTATAGTAACCCAGCTTCCAGATGACAATATGGACATCATTATGTTATAGTAACCCAGCTTCCAGACTACAATATGGACATCATTATGTTATAGTAACCCAGCTTCCAGATGACAATATGGACATCATTATGTTATAGTCACCCAGCTTTCAGATGACAATACGGACATCATTATGTTATAGTAACCCAGCTTCCAGATGACAATATGGACATCATTATGTTGTAGTAACCCAGCTTCCAGATGACAATATGGACATCATTATGTTATAGTAACCCAGCTTCCAGACTACAATATGGACATCATTATGTTATAGTAACCCAGCTTCCAGACTACAATATGGACATCATTATGTTATAGTAACCCAGCTTCCAGATGACAATATGGACATCATTATGTTATAGTAACCCAGCTTCCAGATGACAATATGGACATCATTATGTTATAGTAACCCAGCTTCCAGATGACAATATGGACATCATTATGTTATAGTAACCCAGCTTCCAGATGACAATATGGACATCATTATGTTATAGTCACCCAGCTTTCAGATGACAATACGGACATCATTATGTTATAGTAACCCAGCTTCCAGATGACAATATGGACATCATTATGTTATAGTAACCCAGCTTCCAGATGACAATATGGACATCATTATGTTATAGTAACCCAGCTTCCAGACTACAATATGGACATCATTATGTTATAGTAACCCAGCTTCCAGATGACAATATGGACATCATTATGTTATAGTAACCCAGCTTCCAGATGACAATATGGACATCATTATGTTATAGTAACCCAGCTTCCAGACTACAATATGGACATCATTATGTTATAGTAACCCAGCTTCCAGACTACAATATGGACATCATTATGTTATAGTAACCCAGCTTCCAGATGACAATATGGACATCATTATGTTATAGTAACCCAGCTTCCAGATGACAATATGGACATCATTATGTTATAGTAACCCAGCTTCCAGATGACAATATGGACATCATTATGTTATAGTAACCCAGCTTCCAGATGACAATATGGACATCATTATGTTATAGTCACCCAGCTTTCAGATGACAATACGGACATCATTATGTTATAGTAACCCAGCTTCCAGATGACAATATGGACATCATTATGTTATAGTAACCCAGCTTCCAGATGACAATATGGACATCATTATGTTATAGTAACCCAGCTTCCAGATGACAATATGGACATCATTATGTTATAGTAACCCAGCTTCCAGACTACAATATGGACATCATTATGTTGTAGTACACCAGACTACATACTGTAACACTGTAATATCTACACCAGACTACATACTGTAACACTGTAATATCTACACCAGACTACATGCTGTAACACTGTAATATCTACACCAGACTACATACTGTAACACTGTAATATCTACACCAGACTACATACTGTAACACTGTAATATCTACTCCAGACTACATACTGTAACACTGTAATATCTACACCAGACTACATACTGTAACACTGTAATATCTACACCAGACTACATACTGTAACACTGTAATATCTACACCAGACTACATACTGTAACACTGTAATATCTACACCAGACTACATGCTGTAACACTGTAATATCTACACCAGACTACATGCACTTCAGAACATACATTAATAATAGTAGCCAAATAAAGCTGGTGGATAATGGTGTTGTTTAAAATCTATTATTGCATCTATTATCTATTCAAATCTATTAAGGCCTCTACTAAATTGCATATATTGGTCTGCAGTGTGGGAGTGGGTGGCTGTACATGTGCGTATGGCTTTGCATGAGTGTGTGTTAGTGTGTTTGTGTGACTCTGTGTGTGAGCCTGTGACTCTGTGTGTATGTCTATAACTCAGTGTGTGTGTGTGTGTGACTATTTCAATGTACTGTTTGTATATAAGTTTATACTGTGCGTGTGTGTGTGTTTATGAGGTAGACTCTGGGCGTAGGAAACAGAGTCAAGCAGCACATGTGATTGGAAGATCCACGTGGGTGGGCTAACACATGTGGCCTCCTGGATTAGGAAGTGGTAGGCCACATCTTTTTATTACGCAGAAGTTTCTATAATTCCCCCCCCCCCTCTCTCTCTCTCGTGGACAGTCCCTCTAAATCTCACCCCCAGCCCTCAGTTGCCTCCCAGGCTCCCCATCACTCCCTCACAAACACGGACACACAAGGACACACAAGGACACACACAGACACACATAGACACACAGACACACACGGATTTGCACGTGAATACACACACATACGCGCAAATGTACACACACGTTTCTTTTACCATCCTTGAGGGGACCAAACAATCGATTCCTATTTAAAATCCTTTTTTCCATAACCCCAACCCCTAACCCCAACTCCTAACCCTAATCTTAACCTTAAACCTTATTGTAATCCGAAACCAAACCCCTAAACTTAAAATAGCCTTTTTCCTTGTGGGGAGCGTTGAAACGTCCCCACTTGTCAGAATTGTTCTTGTTTTACTATCCTTGTGAGGACTTCTGGTTACCACTTGGATTGTAAAACCAAAAACACACACACAACGTCACAACCAACCAGAGGCATTTTGTACACCAATGGGAGCGGGCAGAACATGTTCCGTAATATCATGTTCTGCTCAAGTAGGCCAAACCCCAGGAACCCCTGAGGAACTCACTGCTTTCATTAAATATCACTTTACTCCTCATTTTTCATCTCTGGTGTCGTCATTGTTGAAGCGGTGGAGTGATGCATTCCATAGACATTACCTACTAGTCTAAGGTAGCATCCCAAATTGCACCCTATCATTCCCTACATACTGCACTACTTCTGACCAGATCCCTATGGGCCCTGGTCAAAGTAGTGCATTATTTAATGAAAAGGGTGCCTTTTGGGATGCAGCCTTAGAATATTGTATCTCTACCCACATCCACTTGTATCAGGCTGCCAATTAAAACATTAATCAACTGTAGGGAAATAGAGTCACTTTTTTTGTTAAAAGAACATATGCTATGAATATTTTTTTATTTTGGCTCTGTTGAGACAGTGCCCGACACACAATAATACATCAGAGCTGTTGGTAAATTAAAGTACTGTGATATAGATATATAAGTCACATAAATGCAATATCGGTATAACACATTGGGAACAGTTAAATGTTATATAGATCAAAGACCGTATTTTTAAAGCATCCCAGAGAAGGAGCGCTGATCTAGGATCAGGTCCCCTCTCTTCATTGAATTATGATCTAAAGGGCTAAACTGATTGTAGATCAGCACTCTGAGATACTTTTTGAATACGGTCCAACTGATCTGATAGAGGTGTACCTGGGACTGATTTTACCTGGCAGTGGAAGACATACTCAGGTGTGTTCTTGTTAAACTTCATGTTCCAGACCAGAGCTACACCGTCAGGCTCGTGAGGAGCATCCTCGTTGTTGTTGTAGGACGCCACCAACAGCTCTGGGTACTGGGGAGGAAGAGGAGGGGGGGGTGAGAGGACAAGATCAAATAAAATGGAGAGATCGAGGATAGGAAGAAAAGAAAGAGGAAACAGGAATGAGAGGGAAAATTGAAGCATAAAAGAGGATCAGGGGAAGAGGATGGAGAGGAGGGAGAGGAGGATGAGGAAGAAGATGGAGAGTACAGTGATGACACATACACTCACAAACATGCACTCCTTCCCTCCCAAAACACACACACACAACAGTGTGGGTAAAGTTGCACCTAAATGCTGATCCTGGGTCAGTTTTGCTTTCCCCCCACTAATTGTTAAGGTTAGCATTGCAGGAGGGGAAGCTGGTCCTAGATCTATACCTAAGGGGAAACTTCACCCTGGTCCTTACCTGAGGGGACCAGTCCAGACAGGTAATGACTCGATGTTTGGACCAGTGCTCGTCATAGAATAGCCTACTGAGGGCCAGACTGGAGCCGCCTTGTAAGTCCCTGTGGCCAATAGAAACAGGGGTCAGAGGTCACTGGGTGATGTCATTGTATGTGAGGTCAAATGGGGGTTCTGAGAGGACGATGACATCATGAGGAGGGAATGTGTTTGAAGAACAAAGAGGTCAAGTCCTGATTGACACCAAAGGCATTACTCCATGAGGCCATTATCAGCTCCATACACATGATTACAGAAACCATGGTCCCTCTACAGACATCACAACAGACACACACACACACACACACACACACACACACACACACACACACACACACACACACACACACACACACACACACACACACACACACACACACACACACACACACACACACACACACACACACACACACACACACACCACACAAATTCCAATTTCGCACCCCTCCTTGTCATCCAGGTCTCGTCCACTGTAGTCAAAGAATATGTCTGAGTCCTGGGCCAGGGCTCTCTCCATCACTCTGATGCTGCAGTCAAAGAAACTGAGGAACTCCTCTGATTTGAGGATCTGCTGCTTCTCTTCCTCTGTCAGCTCCCTGCAGGGGTAGCCTGAAACACATACACGCACGCAGGCACAGGCACGTACGAACGCAGGCACACACACACACACACACACATGGATGCATGCTCACAAACACGCACAAGCACGCACACACACACACACGCACACACGCACGCACACACACACAGGGATCAAGTCAAAATAGGTAAACAACAATGTGCAGGGACACATCACCCAGACACAGCTCTCTGGGGTGGCCTGAGACACAGCTCTCTGGGGTGGTCTGAGACACACCACCCAGACACAGCTCTCTGGGGTGGTCTGAGACACACCACCCAGACACAGCTCTCTGGGGTGGTCTGAGACACACCACCCAGACACGGCTCTCTGGGGTGGCATGAGACACACCATCCAGACACAGCTCTCTGGGGTGGCATGAGACACTATATCCTTCCTGTTTGGCCCTGTCCGGGGGTGTCCTCGGGTGGGGCCACAGTGTCTCCTGACCCATCCTGTCTCAGCCTCCAGTATTTATGCTGCAGTAGTTTATTTGTCGGGGGGCTGGGGTCAGTTTGTTATATCTGGAGTATTTCTCCTGTCCAATTCGGTGTCCTGTGTGAATCTAAGTGTGCGTTCTCTAATTCTCTCCTTCTCTCTCTCGGAGGACCTGAGCCCTAGGACCATGCCCCAGGACTACCTGACATGATGACTCCTTGCTGTCCCCAGTCCACCTGGCCATGCTGCTGCTCCAGTTTCAACTGTTCTACCTTATTATTATTCGACCATGCTGGTCATTTATGAACATTTGAACATCTTGGCCATGTTCTGTTATAATCTCTACCCGGCACAGCCAGAAGAGGACTGGCCACACCACATAGCCTGGTTCCTCTCTAGGTTTCTTCCTAGGTTTTGGCCTTTCTAGGGAGTTTTTCCTAACCACCGTGCTTCTACACCTGCATTGCTTGCTGTTTGGGGTTTTAGGCTGGGTTTCTGTACAGCACTTTGAGATATCAGCTGATGTACGAAGGGCTATATAAATAAATTTGATTTGATTTGATCCAGACACAGCTCTCTGGGGTGGTCTGAGACACACCATCCAGACACAGCCCTCTGCGGTGGCCTGAGACACACCACCCAGACACAGCTCTCTGGGGTGGTCTGAGACACACCACCCAGACACAGCTCTCTGGGGTGGCATGAGACACACCATCCAGACACAGCTCTCTGGGGTGGCCTGACACACAGCACCCAGACACAGCTCTATGGGGTGGCCTGAGACACACCACCCAGACACAAACAAACATCCACATAGAAATACAAAGTGTCATTTTAAACACCCACCCATTCCCAAACTACTACCCTGAACTGGCACTAAATACAGACAGTGTATACCCAAATAAACATGATTCAAACTCCACACACACTAAGACAACAGTCTGGATGCACATATATTCTGTTTATGAGTTTACCGCACCATACAACAATAACAATAGTTCTAGATCTCATCCAGGACAGAGTAAAGCATCGGATACAATAAACCTCCTCGTGCATCCATAGTCTGCAAAGTAGCACACGACCAGCTGCATAGTAGTACATGACCAGCTGCATAGTAGTACATGACCAGCTGCATAGTAGTACACGACCAGCTGTAAAGTAGTACATGACCAGCTGCATAGTAGCACACGACCAGCTGTAAAGTAGTACACGACCAGCTGCATAGTAGTACACGACCAGCTGCATAGTAGCACACGACCAGCTGCATAGTAGTACACGACCAGCTGTAAAGTAGTACATGGCCAGCTGCATAGTAGTACACGACCAGCTGCATAGTAGTACATGACCAGCTGCATAGTAGCACACGACCAGCTGCAAAGTAGCACACGACCAGCTGCATAGTAGTACATGACCAGCTGTAAAGTAGCACACGACCAGCTGCATAGTAGTACATGACCAGCTGTAAAGTAGTACATGGCCAGCTGCAAAGTAGTACATGACCAGCTGCATAGTAGTACATGGCCAGCTGCAAAGTAGTACACGACCAGCTGCATAGTAGTACATGACCAGCTGTAAAGTAGTACATGGCCAGCTGCAAAGTAGTACATGACCAGCTGCATAGTAGTACATGACCAGCTGCAAAGTAGTACATGGCCAGCTGCAAAGTAGTACAGCTGCAAAGTGATACATGACCAGCTGCAAAGTAGTACATGACCAGCTGTAAAGTAGTACATGACCAGCTGTAAAGTAGTACATGACCAGCTGTAAAGTAGTACACGACCAGCTGTAAAGTAGTACACAACCATCTGTAAAGTAGTACACGACCAGCTGTAAAGTAGTACATGACCAGCTGTAAAGTAGTACACAACCAGCTGTAAAGTAGTACACGACCACCTGTAAAGTAGTACATGACCAGCTGTAAAGTAGTACACGACCAGCTGTAAAGTAGTACATGACCAGCTGTAAAGTAGTACTCAACCAGCTGTAAAGTAGTACATGACCAGCTGTAAAGTAGTACATGACCAGCTGTAAAGTAGTACATGACCAGCTGCAAAGTGGTACATGACCAGTTGCAAAGTGCTATCTAACCTCCAAACGAGCCTCAATGCCATACAACACTCCTTCCGTGGCCTCCAACTGCTCTTAAACGCTAGTAAAACCAAATGCATGCTTTTCAACCGATCGCTGCCTGCACCCGCATGCCCGACGAGTATCACCACCCTGGATGGTTCCAACCTTGAATATGTGGACACCTATAAGTACCTAGGTGTCTGGCTAGACTGTAAACTCTCCTTCCAGACTCATATCAAACATCTCCAATCGAAAATCAAATCAAGAGTCGGCTTTCTATTCTGCAACAAAGCCTCCTTTACTCACGCCGCCAAACTTACCCTAGTAAAACTGACTATCCTACCGATCCTCGACTTCGGCGATGTCATCTACAAAATTGCCTCCAACACTCTACTCAGCAAACTGGATGCAGTTTATCACAGTGCCATCCGTTTTGTCACTAAAGCACCTTATACCACCCACCACTGCGACTTGTATGCTCTAGTCGGCTGGCCCTCGCTACATATTCGTCGCCAGACCCACTGGCTCCAGGTCATCTACAAGTCCATGCTAGGTAAAGCTCCGCCTTATCTCAGTTCACTGGTCACGATGGCAACACCCATCCGTAGCATGCGCTCCAGCAGGTGTATCTCACTGATCATCCCAAAAGCCAACACCTCATTTGGCCGCCTTTCGTTCCAGTATTCTGCTGCCTGTGACTGGAACGAATTGCAAAAATCCCTGAAGTTGGAGACTTTTATCTCCCTCACCAACTTCAAACATGTGCTATCTGAGCAGCTAACCGATCGCTGCAGCTGTACATAGTCTATTGGTAAATGACCCACCCATTTTCACCTACCTCATCCCCACACTGTTTTTATTTATTTACTTTTCTGCTCTTTTGCACACCAGTATCTCTACCTGTACATGACCATCTGATCATTTATCACTCCAGTGCTAATCTGCAAAGTTGTAATTATTCGCCTACCTCCTCATGCCTTTTGCACATAATGTATATAGACTCGCCTTTTTTGTACTGTGTTATTGACTTGTTAATTGTTTACTCCATGTGTAACTCTGTGTTGTCTGCTCACACTGCTAAGCTTTATCTTGGCCAGGTCGCAGTTGCAAATGAGAACTTGTTCTCAACTAGCCTACCTGGTTAAATAAAGGTGAAAAAAAATAAAATAAAAAGTGGTACACGACCAGCTACAAAGTGGTACATGTAATAGTGTGTGTGTGTAATAGTGTGTGTGTGTGTGTGTGTGTAATAGTGTGTGTGTAATAGTGTGTGTGTGTAATAGCGTGTGTGTGTAATAGTGTGTGTGTAATAGTGTGTGTGTGTGTAATAGTGTGTGTGTGTAATAGTGTGTGTGTAATAGTGTGTGTGTAATAGTGTGTGTGTGTAATAGTGTGTGTGTGTAATAGTGTGTGTGTAATAGTGTGTGGGTGTGTGTGTAATAGTGTGTGTGTAATAGTGTGTGTGTGTGTAATAGTGTGTGTGTGTAATAGTGTGTGTGTAACAGTGTGTGTGTAATAGTGTGTGTGTGTGTAATAGTGTGTGTGTGTGTGTGTGTGTGTGTGTGTAATAGTGTGTGTGTGTGTGTACTAGTATGTGTGTAATAGTTTGTGTGTAATAGTGTGTGTGTGTGTGTAATAGTGTGTGTGTGTAATAGTGTGTGTCTGTGTCTGTAATAGTGTGTGTGTCTGTGTGTGTGTGTGTGTGTGTACTAGTGTGTGTGTAATAGTGTGTGTAATAGTGTGTGTGTAATAGTGTGTGTTTGTAATAGTGTGTGTGTAATAATGTGTGTGTAATAGTGTGTGTAATAGTGTGTGTGTGTAATAGTGTGTGTGTGTAATAGTGTGTGTGTAATAGAGTGTGTGTGTGTCTGTGTGTGTAATAGTGTGTGTGTGTGTGTGTGTGTGTGTGTAATAAGTGTGTGTGTAATAGTGTGTGTGTGTAATAGTGTGTGTGTAATAGTGTGTGTGTGTGTAATAATGTGTGTGTGTGTAATAGTGTGTGTGTGTGTGTGTGTAATAGTGTGTGTGTGTAATAGTGTGTGTGTAATAGAGTGTGTGTGTGTGTCTGTGTGTGTAATAGTGTGTGTGTGTGTGTGTGTGTAATAAGTGTGTGTGTAATAGTGTGTGTGTGTAATAGTGTGTATGTAATAGTGTGTGTGTGTGTGTGTAATAGTGTGTGTGTGTAATAGTGTGTGTGTGTAATAGTGTGTGTGTGTGTGTAATAGTGTGTGTGTAATAGTGTGTGTGTGTGTGTAATAGTGTGTGTGTGTAATAGCATGTGTGTGTGTAATAGTGTGTGTGTGTGTGTGTGTGTGTAATAGTGTGTGTGTGTGTAATAGTGTGTGTGTGTAATAGTGTGTGTGTGTGTGTAATAGTGTGTGTAATAGTGTGTGTAATAGTCTGTGTGTGTGTAATAGTGTGTGTGTGTGTAATAGTGTGTGTGTGTGTGTAATAGTGTGTGTGTAATAGTGTGTGTGTAATAGTGTGTGTGCAATAGTGTGTAATAGTGTGTGTGTAATAGTGTGTAATAGTGTGTGTGTAATAGTGTGTGTGTAATAAGTGTGTGTAATAGTGTGTGTAATAGTGTGTGTGTGTGTGTGTAATAGTGTGTGTGTAATAGTGTGTGTGTGTAATAGTGTGTGTGTGTAATAGTGTGTGTAATAGTGTGTGTGTGTAATAGTGTGTGTGTAATAGTGTGTGTGTAATAGCGTGTGTGTGTAATAGTGTGTGTAATAGTGTGTGTGTAATAGTGTGTGTGTAATAGTGTGTGTGTGTAATAGTGTGTGTGTGTGTAATAGTGTGTGTGTAATAGTGTGTGTGTAATAGTTTGTGTGTGTAATAGTGTGTGTGTGTAATAGTGTGTGTGTAATAGTGTGTGTGTGTGTAATAGTGTGTGTCTGTGTCTGTAATAGTGTGTGTGTCTGTGTGTGTGTGTACTAGTGTGTGTGTAATAGTGTGTGTAATAGTGTGTGTGTAATAGTGTGTGTTTGTAATAGTGTGTGTGTAATAATGTGTGTGTAATAGTGTGTGTGTGTAATAGTGTGTGTGTGTAATAGTGTGTGTGTGTAATAGTGTGTGTGTGTAATAGAGTGTGTGTGTGTCTGTGTGTGTAATAGTGTGTGTGTGTGTGTGTAATAAGTGTGTGTGTAATAGTGTGTGTGTGTAATAGTGTGTGTGTAATAGTGTGTGTGTGTGTGTAATAATGTGTGTGTGTGTGTGTGGTGTGTGTGTGTGTAATAGTGTGTGTGTGTAATAGTGTGTGTGTAATAGAGTGTGTGTGTGTCTGTGTGTGTAATAGTGTGTGTGTGTGTGTGTGTGTGTGTGTGTGTGTGTAATAAGTGTGTGTGTAATAGTGTGTGTGTGTAATAGTGTGTATGTAATAGTGTGTGTAATAGTGTGTGTGTGTAATAGTGTGTGTGTGTGTGTAATAGTGTGTGTGTGTGTGTAATAGTGTGTGTGTAATAGTGTGTGTGTGTGTAATAGTGTGTGTGTGTGTAATAGCGTGTGTGTGTGTAATAGTGTGTGTGTGTGTGTGTGTGTGTAATAGTGTGTGTGTAATAGTGTGTGTATGTGTGTAATAGTGTGTGTGTGTGTGTAATAGTGTGTGTGTGTAATAGTGTGTGTGTGTGTGTGTAATATTGTGTGTGTAATAGTGTGTGTGTAATAGTGTGTGTGTAATAGTGTGTGTGTAATAGTGTGTGTGTAATAGTGTGTGTGTGTGTGTAATAAGTGTGTGTGTGTGTGTAATAGTGTGTGTGTAATAGTGTGAGTGTAATAGTGTGTGTGTAATAGTGTGTAATAGTGTGTGTGTAATAGTGTGTAATAGTGTGTGTGTAATAGTGTGTGTAATAGTGTGTGTGTGTGTGTAATAAGTGTTTGTAATAGTGTGTGTAATAGTGTGTGTGTGTGTGTGTAATAGTGTGTGTGTAATAGTGTGTGTGTAATAGTGTGTAATAGTGTGTGTGTGTAATAGTGTGTAATAGTGTGTGTGTAATAGTGTGTGTGTAATAGTGTGTGTGTGTAATAAGTGTGTGTAATAGTGTGTGTAATAGTGTGTGTGTGTGTGTAATAGTGTGTGTGTGTGTAATAGTGTGTGTGTGTGTAATAGTGTGTGTGTAATAGTGTGTGTGTGTAATAGTGTGTAATAGTGTGTGTCTGTGTGTGTGTGTGTGTACTAGTGTGTGTGTAATAGTGTGTGTAATAGTGTGTGTGTAATAGTGTGTGTGTGTGTGTAATAGTGTGTGTGTGTAATAGTGTGTGTCTGTGTGTGTGTGTACCAGTGTGTGTGTAATAGTGTGTGTGTGTGTGTGTAATAATGTATGTGTGTAATAGTGTGTGTCTGTGTGTGTAATAGTGTGTGTGTCTGTGTGTGTGTGTGTACTAGTGTGTGTGTAATAGTGTGTGTAATAGGGTGTGTGTGTAATAGTGTGTGTGTAATAGTGTGTGTGTGTGTGTAATAGTGTGTGTGTAATAGAGTGTGTGTGTGTTTGTGTGTGTAATAGTGTGTGTGTGTGTGTGTGTAATAGTGTGTAATAGTATGTGTGTAATAGTGTGTAATAGTGTGTGTGTAATAGTGTGTGTAATAGTGTGCGTGTAATAGTGTGTGTGTAATAGTGTGTGTGTAATAGTGTGTGTGTGTAATAGTGTGTGTAGTAGTGTGTGTGTGTGTAATAGTGTGTGTGTGTGTGTAATAGTGTGTGTGCGTAATAGTGTGTGTGTGTAATAGTGTGTGTGTGTAATAGTGTGTGTGTAATAGTGTGTGTGTAATAGTGTGTGTGTGTGTAATAAGTGTGTGTGTGTGTGTGTAATAGTGTGTGTGTAATAGTGTGTGTGTGTTTAATAGTGTGTGTGTAATAGTGTGTGTGTAATAGTGTGTGTGTAATAGTGTGTGTGTGTGTGTGTAATAAGTGTTTGTAATAGTGTGTGTAATAGTGTGTGTGTGTGTGTAATAGTGTGTGTGTAATAGTGTGTGTGTAATAGTGTGTAATAGTGTGTGTGTGTAATAGTGTGTAATAGTGTGTGTGTAATAGTGTGTGTGTAATAGTGTGTGTGTGTAATAAGTGTGTGTAATAGTGTGTGTAATAGTGTGTGTGTGTGTAATAGTGTGTGTGTGTGTAATAGTGTGTGTGTGTGTAATAGTGTGTGTGTAATAGTGTGTGTGTGTAATAGTGTGTAATAGTGTGTGTGTAATAGTGTGTAATAGTGTGTGTGTAATAGTGTGTGTGTAATAGTGTGTGTGTGTAATAGTGTGTGTGTGTGTAATAGTGTGTGTGTGTGTAATAGTGTGTGTGTAATAGTGTGTGTGTGTAATAGTGTGTAATAGTGTGTGTGTGTAATAGTGTGTGTGTGTAATAGTGTGTGTGTAATAGTGTGTAATAGTGTGTGTGTAATAGTGTGTAATAGTGTGTGTGTAATAGTGTGTGTGTAATAGTGTGTGTGTGTAATAAGTGTGTGTAATAGTGTGTGTAATAGTGTGTGTGTGTAATAGTGTGTGTGTGTGTAATAGTGTGTGTGTGTAATAGTGTGTGTGTAATAGTGTGTGTGTGTAATAGTGTGTAATAGTGTGTGTGTAATAGTGTGTGTGTGTAATAGTGTGTGTGTAATAGTGTGTGTGTGCGTAATAAGTGTGTGTGTAATAGTGTGTGTGTAATAGTGTGTAATAGTGTGTGTGTAATAGTGTGTAATAGTGTGTGTGTAATAGTGTGTGTGTAATAGTGTGTGTGTGTGTAATAAGTGTGTGTAATAGTGTGTGTAATAGTGTGTGTGTAATAGTGTGTAATAGTGTGTGTGTAATAGTGTGTGTGTAATAGTGTGTAATAGTGTGTGTGTAATAGTGTGTAATAGTGTGTGTGTAATAGTGTGTGTGTAATAGTGTGTGTGTGTAATAAGTGTGTGTAATAGTGTGTGTAATAGTGTGTGTGTGTAATAGTGTGTGTGTGTGTAATAGTGTGTGTGTGTAATAGTGTGTAATAGTGTGTGTGTAATAGTGTGTGTGTGTAATAGTGTGTGTGTGTAATAGTGTGTGTCTGTGTGTGTAATAGTGTGTGTCTGTGTGTGTGTGTGTACTAGTGTGTGTGTAATAGTGTGTGTAATAGTGTGTGTGTAATAGTGTGTGTGTGTAATAGTGTGTGTGTGTAATAGTGTGTGTCTGTGTGTGTAATAGTGTGTGTGTCTGTGTGTGTGTACTAGTGTGTGTGTAATAGTGTGTGTGTAATAGTGTGTGTGTGTGTGTGTAATAAGTGTGTGTGTGTAATAGTGTGTGTCTGTGTGTGTAATAGTGTGTGTGTCTGTGTGTGTGTGTGTACTAGTGTGTGTGTAATAGTGTGTGTAATAGGGTGTGTGTGTAATAGTGTGTGTGTAATAGTGTGTGTGTGTGTGTGTAATAGTGTGTGTGTAATAGAGTGTGTGTGTGTTTGTGTGTGTAATAGTGTGTGTGTGTGTAATAAGTGTGTGTGTGTAATAGTGTGTAATAGTGTGTGTGTAATAGTGTGTAATAGTATGTGTGTAATAGTGTGTAATAGTGTGTGTGTAATAGTGTGTGTAATAGTGTGTGTGTAATAGTGTGTGTGTAATAGTGTGTGTGTAATAGTGTGTGTGTGTAATAGTGTGTGTAATAGTGTGTGTGTGTGTAATAGTGTGTGTGTAATAGTGTGTGTGTAATAGTGTGTGTGTAATAGTGTGTGTGTAATAGTGTGTGTGTAATAGTGTGTGTGTGTGTAATAGTGTGTGTAATAGTGTGTGTGTGTGTAATAGTGTGTGTGTAATAGTGTGTGTGTAATAGTGTGTGTGTGTGTAATAGTGTGTGTGTGTGTAATAGTTTGTGTGTGTAATAGTGTGTGTGTAATAGTGTGTGTGTGTGTGTAATAGTGTGTGTGTAATAGTGTGTGTGTGTAATAGTGTGTGTGTAATAGTGTGTAATAGTGTGTGTGTAATAGTGTGTGTGTAATAGTGTGTAATAGTGTGTGTGTAATAGTGTGTAATAGTGTGTGTGTAATAGTGTGTGTGTAATAGTGTGTGTGTAATAGTGTGTAATAGTGTGTGTGTAATAGTGTGTGTGTAATAGAGTGTGTGTGTGTTTGTGTGTGTAATAGTGTGTGTGTGTGTGTAATAAGTGTGTGTGTGTAATAGTGTGTAATAGTGTGTGTGTAATAGTATGTGTGTAATAGTGTGTAATAGTGTGTGTGTAATAGTGTGTGTAATAGTGTGTGTGTAATAGTGTGTGTGTAATAGTGTGTGTGTAATAGTGTGTGTGTGTAATAGTGTGTGTAATAGTGTGTGTGTGTAATAGTGTGTGTGTAATAGTGTGTGTGTAATAGTGTGTGTGTAATAGTGTGTGTGTAATAGTGTGTGTGTAATAGTGTGTGTAATAGTGTGTGTGTGTGTAATAGTGTGTGTGTAATAGTGTGTGGGTGTAATAGTGTGTTTGTAATAGTGTGTGTGTGTAATAGTGTGTGTGTGTAATTGTGTGTGTGTGTAATAGTGTGCGTGTGTGTGTAATAGTGTGTGTGTGTGTCTGTAATAGTGTGTGTGTGTGTGTGTAATAGTGTGTGTGTGTAATAGTGTGTGTGTGTGTAATAGTGTGTGTGTGTGTAATAGTGTGTGTGTGTGTGTAATAGTGTGTGTGTGTGTAATAGTGTGTGTGTAATAGTGTGTGTGTGTAATAGTGTGTGTGTAATAGTGTGTGTGTGTAATAGTGTGTGTGTAATAGTGTGTGTGTGTAATAGTGTGTGTGTAATAGTCTGTGTGTTTTAACAGGAACAGCCCCTGGCCCCAACAAGGCCTCATTCTACCCTCCTTTAGTGAAGTTATTTACTCCTTGCACCAGCCTCACAAAGAATGTCCTCTCTGCCCCCATCTACGTCCCCTCGCCATCCCCTCGCCCCCCCCCCCCCCCCGCCGAGTCTCCTCTGTTCTTTTTGAAGTCCTCCAGAGTGGGTCAAGTGACACGTTTTTAATCAGGTCTGACCCACAGGGCTACGGGCCGATAAGCTGGACCTCGGCCACAGAGATTGGCATCCGATACGCCAGCGGGGGTGAGTGACCGCTCACTCACGCTCCAACGGCTTTGTTTAGTGACAGTTTGACTGCCGATGTGGGAGAAGGGAAGGCTGGTGCTGGGCTGAGGTTTTGTCCCCAATTACACACCCTATTCCCTTTGTAGTGCGCTAGTATTGCCCAGGGCCCATAGGTCTTTGGTCGAAAGTAGCGCACTATATAGGGAATAGGGTGCCATTTGGGACATGACCTGTCCATGTCCTTCCTGTCCTGGCGCTCTCCCATCCTTCCTATCCTCGTGCTCTCCCATCCTTCCTGTCCTCGTGCTCTCCCATCCTTCCTGTCCTCGGGCTCTCCCATCCTTCCTATCCTCGTGCTCTCCCGTCCTTCCAGTCCTCGTGCTCTCCCATCCTTCCTGTCCTCGTGCTCTCCCATCCTTCCTGTCCTCGGGCTCTCCCATCCTTCCTATCCTCGTGCTCTCCCATCCTTCCAGTCCTCGTGCTCTCAAATCCTTCCTGTCCTCGGGCTCTCCCATCCTTCCTGTCCTCGGGCTCTCCCATCCTTCCTGTCCTCGGGCTCTCCCATCCTTCCTGTCCTCGGGCTCTCCCATCCTTCCTGTCCTCGCGCTCCCCATCCTTCCTATCCTCACGCTCTCCCAGCCTTCCTGTCCTGGCGCTCTCCCATCCTTCCTATCCTCGTGCTCTCCCATCCTTCCTGTCCTAGTGCTCTCCCATCCTTCCTGTCCTCGGGCTCTCCCATCCTTCCTATCCTCGTGCTCTCCCGTCCTTCCTGTCCTCGTGCTCTCCCATCCTTCCTGTCCTCGGGCTCTCCCATCCTTCCTGTCCTCGGGCTCTCCCATCCTTCCTGTCCTTGGGCTCTCCCATCCTTCCTGTCCTCGCGCTCCCCATCCTTCCTATCCTCACGCTCTCCCAGCCTTCCTGTCCTCGCACTCTCCCATCCTCCCTGTCCTCGTGCTCTCCCAGCCTTCCTGTCCTCGCACTCTCCCATCCTCCCTGTGTGTGGGGGGAGATCTTGGTAGGCTACACTCAGCCTTGTCTCAGGGTAGTACATTAGTGGTCTTTGATATCCTTTGGTGGTGTGGGGCTGTGCTTTGGCAAAGTGGGTGGGGTTATATCCTGCCTGGATGGCCCTCTCCGGGGGTAACTTTGGACGGGGCCAGTGTCCCCGACTCCCACTGTCTCAGACTCCAGTGTCAGGGTTCTAGGGTCCGTCTGTCCTATCTGGAGTATTTCTCCTGTCTTATCTGGTGTCCTGTGTGATCTACAGTATGCTCCCTCTAATTCTCCCATCTCTCTATTTGACCCTGCTGGTCATCTATGAAAGTTTGAACGTCTTCAATAGTCTCCACCCAGCACAGCCAGAAGAGGACTGGCCACCCCTCAGAGCCTGGTTCCTCTGAGGGGTGGTTCCTGCCTTTCTAGGGAGTTTTTCCTAGCCACCGTGCTTCTACATCTGCATTGCTTGCTGTTTGGGGTTTTAGACTGGGTTTCTGTATAAGCACTTTGTGACATCTGCTGATGTAAAAAGGGCTTTATAAATACATTTGATGAATTGATTCATGGCTTTGACTTGTTTTGAATTGAAATATGTTATGTTTCTGTATACTGTTTCCCAAACCAAGGTGGTGGTTAAACTGGAGAGTTCAGTCTCAGAAATGATTATCTGACATATATGCTTCAACTCACCTGAACTCAAATGGCCTTTATAGTGCACTACTTATGACCAGGGCCCATTAGGGAATAGGGTGACATTTGGGATGCAAACACTCCCTTCAGCTAAAGCTATTGTATTTCTTACCATTACTTCACCTTTCATCTTTCCCCTTCTTTACTGTAAACAATTTCATTCTACAGCATACCCCTCTTCTCCTCCCCCTCTACTCACTCCCCCTCTTCTCCTGCCCCTCTACTCATACCCCTCTTCTCCTGCCCCTCTACTCATGCCCCTTCTTCTCCTGCCCCTCTACTCATGCCCCTTTTTCTCCTCCCCCTCTTCTCCTCCCCCTCTACTCATGCCCCTTCTTCTCCTCCCTCTCTACCCATGCCCCTTCTTCTCCTCCCCCTCTACTCATGCCCCTTCTTCTCCTGACCCTCTACTCATGCCCCTTCTTCTCCTCCCTCTCTACTCGCTCGCCTTCTTCTCCTGCCCCTCTACTCATGCCCCTTCTTCTCCTCCCCCTCTACTCATGCCCCTTCTTCTCCTGACCCTCTACTCATGCCCCTTCTTCTCCTCCCCCTCTACTCACTCCCCTTCTTCTCCTCCCCCTCTACCCATGCCCCTTCTTCTACTGCCCCTTCTTCTCCTGATCCTCTACTCATGCCCCTTCTTCTCCTGCCCTCTCTAGCCACTCCCCTTCTTCTCCTGCCCCTCTACTCATGCCCCTTCTTCTCCTCCCTCTCTACTCACTCCCCTTATTCTCCTCCCCCTCTTCTCCTCCCTCTCTACTCACTCCCCTTCTTCTCCTCAACTCTACTCATGCCCCTTCTTCTCCCCCCTTCTTCTCCTCCCCCTCTACTCATGCCCCTTCTTCTCCTCCCCCTCTACTCATGCCCCTTCTTCTCCTCCCCCTCTACCCATTCCCCTTCTTCTCCTCCCCCTCTTCTCCTCCCCCTCTACTCATGCCCCTTCTTCTCCTCCCCCTCTTCTCATCCCCCTCTACCCATGCCCCTTCTTCTCCCCCCCCCCTCTTCTCATCCCCCTCTACCCATGCCCATTCTTCTCCTCCCCTTCTTCTCCTGCCCCTCTACTCATGCCCCTTCTCCTCCTCCCCCTCTACTCACTCCCCTTCTTCTCCTCCCCCCCTACTCATGCCCCTTCTTCTCTTGACCCTCTACTCATGCCCCTTCTTCTCTTGACCCTCTACTCATGCCCCTTCTTCTCCTCCCCCTCTACCCATGCCCCTTCTTCTCCTCCCCCTCTACTCATGCCCCTTCTTCTCCTGACCCTCTACTCATGCCCCTTCTTCTCCTCCCTCTCTACTCACTCGCCTTCTTCTCCTGCCCCTCTACTCATGCCCCTTCTTCTCCTCCCCCTCTACTCATGCCCCTTCTTCTCCTGACCCTCTACTCATGCCCCTTCTTCTCCTCCCCCTCTACTCACTCCCCTTCTTCTCCTCCCCCTCTACCCATGCCCCTTCTTCTCCTCCCCCTCTACTCATGCCTCTTCTTCTCCTCCCCCTCTACTCACTCCCCTTCTTCTCCTGCCCCTCTACTCACTCCCCTTCTTCTCTTGACCCTCTACTCATGCCCCTTCTTCTCCTCCCTCTCTACTCACTCCCCTTCTTCTCCTCCCCCTCTTCTCCTCCCTCTACTCACTCCCCTTCTTCTCCTCCCTCTCTACTCACTCCCCTTCTTCTCCTCCCCCTCTACTCATGCCCCTTCTTCTCCCCCCTTCTTCTCCTCCCCCTCTACTCATGTCCCTTCTTCTCCTCCCCCTCTACTCATGCCCCTTCTTCTCCTCCCCCTCTACTCATGCCCCTTCTTCTCCTCCCCCTCTTCTCCTCCCCCTCTACTCACTCCCCTTCTTCTCCTCCCCCTCTACTCACTCCCCTTCTTCTCCTGCCCCTCTACTCATGCCCCTTCTTCTCCTCCCCCTCTACTCATGCCCCTTCTTCTCCTCCCCCTCTTCTCCTCCCCCTCTACTCACTCCACTTCTTCTCCTGCCCCTCTACTCATGCCCCTTCTTCTCCTCCCCCTCTACTCATGCCCCTTCTTCTCCTCCCCCTCTTCTCCTCCCCCTCTACTCACTCCCCTTCTTCTCCTGCCCCTCTACTCATGCCCCTTCTTCTCCTGACCCTCTACTCATGCACCTTCTTCTCCTGCCCCTCTACTCATGCCCCTTCTTCTCTTGACCCTCTACTCATGCCCCTTCTTCTCCTCCCTCTCTACTCACTCCCCTTCTTCTCCTGCCCCTCTACTCGTGCCCCTTCTTCTCCTCCCTCTCTACTCACTCCCCTTCTTCTCCTGCCCCTCTACTCGTGCCCCTTCTTCTCCTCCCTCTCTACTCACTCGCCTTCTTCTCCTGCCCCTCTACTCATGCCCCTTCTTCTCTTGACCCTCTACTCATGCCCCTTCTTCTCCTCCCTCTCTACTCACTCCCCTTCTTCTCCTGCCCCTCTACTCGTGCCCCTTCTTCTCCTCCCTCTCTACTCACTCCCCTTCTTCTCCTGCCCCTCTACTCATGCCCCTTCTTCTCCTCCCCCTCTACTCATGCCCCTTCTTCTCCTCCCCCTCTTCTCCTCCCCCTCTACTCACTCCCCTTCTTCTCCTGCCCCTCTACTCATGCCCCTTCTTCTCCTGACCCTCTACTCATGCACCTTCTTCTCCTGCCCCTCTACTCATGCCCCTTCTTCTCTTGACCCTCTACTCATGCCCCTTCTTCTCCTCCCTCTCTACTCACTCCCCTTCTTCTCCTGCCCCTCTACTCGTGCCCCTTCTTCTCCTCCCTCTCTACTCACTCGCCTTCTTCTCCTGCCCCTCTACTCACTCCCCTTCTTCTCCTGCCCCTCTACTCATGCCCCTTCTTCTCCTCCCTCTCTACTCACTCCCCTTCTTCTCCTCCCCCTCTTCTCCTCCCTCTCTACTCACTCCCCTTCTTCTCCTCCCCCTCTTCTCATGCCCCTTCTTCTCCCCCCTTCTTCTCCTCCCCCTCTACTCATGCCCCTTCTTCTCCTCCCCCTCTACTCATGCCCCTTCTTCTCCTCCCCCTCTTCTCCTCCCTCTCTACTCACTCCCCTTCTTCTCCTCCCCCTCTTCTCATCCCCTTCTACCCATGCCCCTTCTTCTCCTCCCCCTCTTCTTACCCTCTTTCATCTCCTTGGTGTCCTCCTCCTCCTGCTGGTCAGATTCAGGATCAGGCTTCAGCTCTGTGATTTCTTCATCCTCTTCTTCCTCCTCTGTAGAAAGAGAGAGAGAGGGGTATAGAGGGCAGAAGGGGGAGAGAGAGGGAGAGGGAGAAAGAGAGAGAAAGAAAGCGCAAGCAGTCATTTTAATCAGCAGCTGTTCCAAGTACTACAACCCCCCCTCTATACTTAATCCACTCCATCCCATCTAATCATTCGCAGGCCTGGCCCACCTGACTAACTGACATTCAGGGCTGGATGGGCCTCCCCCCGACACACACACCCAAACACACACACACAATTAAGTGTATTCGGCTTGGCAGGACAGCCTGCAAAGCATTTGATACTACTACAGTATAGGTCAATTGGAGGTTGGAGAATTTTACTAGATTTGACTACTGTCAATTCCATCAGTTGTATTATCGGAACATTGGGAAAACACCTGCAGAAACATGATTATTAGTAACATGACCAAGCCCACTCCCCCAACATGATTATTAGTAACATGACCAAGCCCACCCCCCTCCCAACATGATTATTAGTAACATGACCAAGCCCACACCCCTCCCAACATGATTATTAGTAACATGACCAAGCCCACTCCCCCAACATGATTATTAGTAACATGACCAAGCCCACTCCCCCCAACATGATTATTAGTAACCAAGCCCACTCCCCAAACATGATTATTAGTAACATGACCAAGCCCACTCCCCAAACATGATTATTAGTAACATGACCAAGCCCACTCCCCCCAAACATGATTATTAGTAACATGACCAAGCCCACTCCCCCCAAACATGATTATTAGTAACATGACCAAGCCCACTCCCCCAACATGATTATTAGTAACATGACCAAGCCCACTCCCCCCAAACATGATTATTAGTAACATGACCAAGCCCACTCCCCCCAAACATGATTATTAGTAACATGACCAAGCCCACTCCCCCCAAACATGATTATTAGTAACATGACCAAGCCCACTCCCCCCAAACATGATTATTAGTAACATGACCAAGCCCACTCCCCCCAAACATGATTATTAGTAACATGACCAAGCCCACTCCCCCCAAACATGATTATTAGTAACATGACCAAGCCCACTCCCCCAAACATGATTATTAGTAACATGACCAAGCCCACTCCCCCCAAACATGATTATTAGTAACATGACCAAGCCCACTCCCCCAACATGATTATTAGTAACATGACCAAGCCCACTCCCCCCAACATGACCAAGCCCACTCCCCTCCCAACATGATTATTAGTAACATGACCAAGCCCACTCCCCCCAACATGATTATTAGTAACATGACCAAGCCCACTCCCCCAAACATGATTATTAGTAACATGACCAAGCCCTCTCCCCCAACATGATTATTAGTAACATGACCAAGCCCACTCCCCCAACATGATTATTAGTAACATGACCAAGCCCACTCCCCCAACATGATTATTAGTAACATGACCAAGCCCACTCCCCCCAACATGATTATTAGTAACATGACCAAGCCCACTCCCCCAACATGATTATTAGTAACATGACCAAGCCCACTCCCCTCCCAACATGATTATTAGTAACATGACCAAGCCCACTCCCCCAACATGATTATTAGTAACATGACCAAGCCCACTCCCCCAACATGATTATTAGTAACATGACCAAGCCCACTCCCCCAACATGATTATTAGTAACATGACCAAGCCCACTCCCCCAACATGATTATTAGTAACATGACCAAGCCCACTCCCCCCAACATGACCAAGCCCACTCCCCTCCCAACATGATTATTAGTAACATGACCAAGCCCACTCCCCCCAACATGATTATTAGTAACATGACCAAGCACACTCCCCCAACATGATTATTAGAAACATGACCAAGCCCACTCCCCCCAACACAGGCCTCAACAGAGAGGAAGTTAGCACACAGAAGGTGCCTCTCTGAGTGGCGTGCATGCCCTCGGCTCTGTCCTAACCTCTGATCTTGAGATCCAACAACCCCACCCTAAACTCGACCCCGCAATTACTCTGAATCCCCCCCAGTGAAGGGGGCAAAAGAGGGGCTAACATCCACAAGCACCTGCCAGTCTTCCTGCGGCCTGCTTCGTCCCTCCATTAACCCCCTCTGCCCACCGCCCTTCCCCTCCCTCCTCTCTCCAGACATGTGTTGGTAACCCCTCCCCCCATCCCATCACCCTGGAAACAGATGGTGAAAAAGCCCACTTGACACCCTACCAGACACCTGTGGCTGCGAACGCGCAAACACACACAGTCTCTGCACGCTCACACACACCCGAATCCTCAGTGGGCTAGTTGTCATGTTGACCCCTGGGTCGGAGGTTAACTGGGTAGGGGTCGCAGTGACAATGGGCGCCCAGTTCACAGGAGGAAGTGATTCCATTCCGCCAGACGTGTCACGTCTTACACTCTCAACTCAACACCAGCACCGTTTGTTTTCAGGGGTGAGTGAGTGTCTGTGTGTGTGTATGACACAGTTTCAATATGCCCTGAGGCCTCCTAAAATTACTGGCTCAAGAGCCTTGTTGATATGAGAATATAGGCCTTCTGTCTATTATCACCATGCCCTTTCAGCTGCTCTGAACCTTCTCAACTGGTTTTGTTTAGATATAATAAATATATGATAAACATGATTACAAAGACCAAGGACTAGATATGATAAATGTGATTACCAAGACCAAGGACTAGATATGATAAATGTGATTACCAAGACCAAGGACTAGATATGATAAATGTGATTACCAAGACCAAGGACTAGATATGATAAATGTGATTACCAAGACCAAGGACTAGATATGATAAATGTGATTACCAAGACCAAGGACTAGATATGATAAATGTGATTACCAAGACCAAGGACTAGATATGATAAATGTGATTACCAAGACCAAGGACTAGATATGATAAACGTGATTACCAAGACCAAGGACTAGATATGATAAATGTGATTACCAAGACCAAGGACTAGATATGATAAATGTGATTACCAAGACCAAGGACTAGATATGATAAATGTGATTACCAAGACCAAGGACTAGATATGATAAATGTGACTACCAAGACCAATATCTCGTCTTTGGTGTTTGTTATCACATTTATCATATCTAGTCATATGATAAATGTGATAACAAACACCAAAGACGAGATATGATAAACATGATTGCAAACACCAAAGACTAGATTTGATGAACGTGATTACAAACACCAAAGACTAGATTTGATGAACGTGATTACCAAGATCAAAGATTAGATATGATACATGTGATTACCAGGGGAATAATTGAAAATTCAAGAGATGTTTATGAGCTTTAACATCTTCATAATCTTCGAGACAAAGGAGTATATGGCTTATAAACTCTTTGGAGTTAGCATGTACTAGATGTACGGATTGGACTGATAGGTCAACACTCTAACCTGAAGTCCCCATGCTTCCTTCCAAATGCCCAATAGTCTGTTCAACTCTAACCTGAAGTCACCATGCTTCCTTCCAAAGACACAATAGTCCGTTCAACTCTAACCTGAAGTCACCATGCTTCCTTCCAAAGACACAATAGTCCGTTCAACTCTAACCTGAAGTCACCATGCTTCCTTCCAAAGACACAATAGTCCGTTCAACTCTAACCTGAAGTCACCATGCTTCCTTCCAAAGGCCCAATAGTCCGTTCAACTATAACCTGAAGTCACCATGCTTCCTTCCAAAGGCCCAATAGTCCGTTCAACTCTAACCTGAAGTCACCATGCTTCCTTCCAAAGACACAATAGTCTGTTCAACTCTTACCTAGAGTACTACTCTAAACACAATCCCATAACTACAAATAACCCCAGACAAAACAAACCACATAAATCCCCATGTAATACCCTGGCCTAACCAAAATAATAACGAAAACACAGAATACTAAGGCCAGTGCGTGACAGTACCCCCCCCCAAAGGTGCGGACTCCCGGCCGCCACCTAAATCCATAGGGGAGGGTCTGGGTGGGCGTCTGTCCACGGTGGCGGCTCTGGCGCTGGACGTGGACCCCATTCCATCATAGTCTCTGTCCACCTCCTTCGCGTCCCTTGATTGGCGACCCTCGCCGCCGACCCAGGCCTACTAACCCTAACAAAGGGCCCACCTGGACTGAGGGGTGCCTCACGACTGAGGAAGTTCAGGACCGAGGGGTAGCTCGGAACTGAGGGGTAGCTCGGGACTGAGGGGAAGCTCGGGACTGAGGGGAAGCTCGGGACTGAGGGAAAGCTCGGGACTGAGAGGACGCTCAGGCAGGTTGATGGCTCTGGCAGATCCTGGCTGGCTGGTGGTTCTGGCAGATCCTGGCTGACTGGTGGTTCCGGCAGATCCTGGCTGACTTGCAGCTCTGGCAGATCCTGGCTGACTGGCGGATCCTGGCTGAATGGCGGATCCTAGCTGAATGGCGGATCCTGGCTGAATGGCGGATCCTGGCTGAATGGTGGATCCTGGCAGACTGGCGGCTCTGGCTGCTCCATGCTGACTGGCGGCTCCATGCTGACTGGCGGCTCTGGCTGCGCCATGCTGACTGGCGGCTCTGGCTGCTCCATGCTGACTGGCGGCTCTGGCGCTCCATGTTGACTGGCGGCTCTGGCTGCTCCATGCTGACTGGCGGCTTCATGCTGACTGGCGGCTCTGGCTGCTCCATGCTGACTGGCGGCTCTGGCGCTCCATGTTGACTGGCGGCTCTGGCTGCTCCATGCTGACTGGCGGCTCCATGCTGACTGGCGGCTCCGGCTGCTCCATGCTGACTGGCGGCTCTGGCTGCTCCATGCAGACTGGCGGCTCTGGCTGCTCCATGCAGACTGGCGGCTCTGGCTGCTCCATGCAGACTGGCGGCTCTGGCTGCTCCATGCAGACTGGCAGCTCTGGCGGCTCCTTGCAGACTGGCAGCTCTGGCGGCTCCTTGCAGACTGGCAGCTCTGGCGGCTCCTTGCAGACTGGCAGCTCAGGACAGACGGGAGACTCTGATGGCGCTGGGCAGACGGGTAGCTCAGGCGGCGCTGGAGAAGAGGAAGGCTCTGGCAGCGCCGGACGGAGGAGCTCCGGCAGCGCCGGACAGGCGGGAGACTCCGGCAGCGCCGGACAGGCGGGAGACTCCGGCAGCGCTGGAGAGGAGGAAGGCTCTTGCAGCGCTGGACAGAGAAGCTCTGGCGCCTCTGGACTGAGGGGCGGAAACTCTGGTAGCGTCGGACAGGCGACGCTCACTGTAGGCCTGGTGCGTGGTGCCGGCACTGGTGGTACTGGGCCGAGGACACGCACAGGAAGCCTGGTGCGGGGAGCTGCCACCGGAGGACTGGTGTGTGGAGGTGGCACTGGATGGACCGGACCGTGAAGGCGTACTGGAGCTCTTGAAAGCAGGGCTGGCACCATCCGCCCTGGCTGGATCTTCACCCTAGCCCGGCATATGTGGGAAGCTGGGATGTAGCGCACCGGGCTAAGCACGCGTACTGGGGACACCGTGCGATCCACCACATAACACGGTGCCTGACCAGTCCCACGCCCGCCACGATTAGCACTGCTAGGAGCACTGTAGTGCTGAGATGGCACAGGACATGCAAGGCTAGGGAGATGCACAGGAGGCCTGGTGCGTGAGGCTGGCACAGTCTTCACCAGACAACTAGCACGCACCTCAGGACGAGTATGGAGAGCTGACCCAGGTGCCATCAAATCCCTGACACGCTCCGTCGGGCGAATGTCGTGCCTCGTGCACCAAACCAGCAACTCCCTCATATCTCTCTCCTCCAATTTCCCCATTAACTCCTTCACAGTCTCTGCTTCGCTCACCTCCGACACCAGCACTGGTTCTGATCTCCTCCTTGGCTCCTCACGATAAACAGGGGGAGTTGGCTCAGGTCTGACCCCTGACTCTGCCACACTCTCCCTGTGCCCCCGCCAAGAAATCTTTTGGGGCTGACTCTCTGGCTTCCATCCACGCCGCGGTGCTGCTTCCTCATACCCGCGCCTCTCCGCCTTCATCGCCTCCAGCTCTTCTTTGGGGCGGCGATATTCACCTGGCTGTGCCCAGGGTCCTTTCCCATCCAGGATCTCCTCCCAAGTCCAGAAGTCCTGTGATCGTTGCTCCTCCTGCCGCTGCCTGTCACCACGCCGCTTGGTCCTGTTGTGGTGGGTGATTCTGTAACGGTTCTCTTCTTCCTCCTCCTCTGAAGAGGAGGTGTAGCAAGGATCGGACCAAAATGCGGCATAGTTGGTGTTCATGTTCTTTAATAAAGAAAAAACTCAAACATGAACATAATACAAAACAATAAACGTGAAAAACCAAAACAGTCCTCTCTGGTGCAACAAAACACAAAGACAGGAACAATCACCCACAAGAGACCTAAAGAATATGGCTACCTAAATATGGTTTCCAATCAGAGACAATAATAAACACCTGCCTCTGATTGAGAACCACTCTAAGCAACCATAGACTTACCTAGAGTACTACTCTAAACACAATCCCATAACTACAAACAACCCCAGACAAAACAAACCACATAAATCCCCATGTCACACCCTGGCCTAACCAAAATAATAACGAAAACACAGAATACTAAGGCCAGGGCGTGACAATGGTACACTATTCCTTACCAGGATATAGGGAATATGATGCTATTTGAGACGCAGCCACAGTGGTTGTCTCCCAAGAGAAAATACTTCAGTGTGAGGATGAAGAATGAGGATGGACCACTGATGTAATGGGTTCGGTCCAACAGCGTGGTTTCCAGCTGAATGGAAGTGTTGCACTGAGTCAGACAGCATCTAACCAGCAGGGACCGGAGTGGAGAGGCCAGGGAGACAGGCCTAGACAGTCAGCCAGCCAGGCAATCAGTCAGCCAGCCAAGCAGTCAGTCAGCCAAGCCAACCAGTCAGTCAGCCAGCCAAGCAGTCAGTCAGCCAAGCCAACCAGTCAGTCAGCCAGCCAAGCAGTCAGTCAGCCAAGCCAACCAGTCAGTCAGCCAAGCCAACGAGTCAGTCCGCCACTGTGTCACAGAGGACAGCCAGGACAGACAGCCTGGACAGACAGCCAGGACAGACAGCCAGGACAGACAGCCAGGACAGACAGCCAGGACAGACAGCCAGGACAGACAGCCAGGACAGACAGCCAGGACAGACAAACTCACAGGCGGCTCCTCTCTCTCTTCCTCTCTCTCTCTTCCTCTCTCTCCCTTCCTCTCTCTCTCTTCCTCTCTCTCCCCGTCATCCATTTCCCCCCCTGAGTTTGGTGGAGAGGGGGATGCTTCTCTTTGGTGTCCCACCACCACAGCACCCTCAATGAGAGGGAGGGAGACAGGACTGGGTGTTGTCCCTTTGGGGTTAGGATGGAGAATGGAGAGGAACAGGGAGAGGGACAGAGAGATAGCGAGAGAGACAGAGAGCGAGAGAGACTGCGTGGCCAACATCGCTGGGGTCTGCTGTGAGGAGACGAAAGGCAGTCGCTCCCAACCTAAACCCATGCACAACCTGACCTTAGATGACCAGGACCGTGGTCAGAATGTGTGGTCATGGGAGGACCATGCAGAGCTGTGCGACCATAACGTAGAGCGGTCCGACTGACAACAGTTGACCACAGAGACTGGAGCAAGCTTCAGTTATTCATAGCCATGTGACATGAGGCTTTGGATTGGTTACTTAACAACTGAATACATCTTCCCATATGAAGGCACGGTACTGGAGATACTATGGTCAAAGGTCAAAGAAGAAGCAACCAAATATAACTCAATTTGACTGGAGATTCTGCAAAGCCTTCAAAGATTGTCTCTCCCTCTCGCTCTCTCAACCCAGTCATGGAATGTTTTCCATTTCCACCTGGTGCTTAATATTGCTCTGCACCGTGGGAACACACATTAACCAGGATCCACCAAGCCACTGGTACCTGGGGGCTGGCTTGATGAAACTCAGCTTCCTTCCTCACGCTGGCCCAGTCAATTCAGCCCAGCCCAGCCCAGCGGCACATAGACAAACAGGCATCTCCATATACACCTATAAGCGGTTAGAACACTCAGCTCAACTCTGACAGAGAAGGGGTCCTTCTGAGTCCTAAGACATAGACACGCCACTCTCTCCCCCCTAGTCGTGAAGTATTTACTATTTAGATTAGCATGCGCGCTACAGGCTAATTACCAGCTTAATCGTACGCTGGGGAGTAAAAAGACCTGAGCCAGCCGGTCAGAAGCATTGTTAGTCATTATGTGGATACCTCTACAGTGAATTATCTCAGATGAACTGAAATTGGCCAATCCATTATGAAGGCAGAGAAAATAAACAGTAATTCAATGGCACTATAAGGATCTTAGGAGCGGGACTCTCTGTGGAGAGCTTAGTGTATTATACTGTGATTGGCTGGACGGTTAAGATATATCCACCACATGTGGAGAGCATTACTATAAATATACTAAGGAAAATCAGAGACAGCTAACACAGTAGTTAGAAACGACCCATGTTGTGCTGTAGTGAGAGATACAGCTACCACAGTAGTTAGATACGACCCATGTTGTGCTGTAGTGTCAGATACAGCTACCAAAGTAGTTAGATACGACCCATGTTGTGCTGTAGTGTCAGATACAGCTACCACAGTAGTTAGATACCACCCATGTTGTGCTGTAGTGAGAGATTCAGCTACCACAGTAGTTAGATACGACCCATGTTGTGCTGTAGTGAGAGATACAGCTACCACAGTAGTTAGATATGACCCATGCCGTGCTGTAGTGTCAGATACAGCTACCACAGTAGTTAGATACCACCCGTGTTGTGCTGTAGTGTCAGATACAGCTACCACAGTAGTTAGATACCACCCATATTGTGCTGTAGTGAGAGATACAGCCACCACAGTAGTGAGATACGACCCATATTGTGCTGTAGTGAGAGATACAGCTACCACAGTGCATAACCATACCACTGGGTTTCACAGCATTATATGTTTTCCTATTTGTCCCAAATGATACCCTATTCCCTGTGAAGTGCACTACTTTTGATCAGGACCCATAGGGCTCAGGTCAAAAGTAGTGCACTACATAGGGAATAGGGTGCCATTTGGCAAGCCTAAGAATATATTCCAACTAGTAACTAGAAGATATCAAAGATCCCTTTTTATTCTGAATCCCCAGGAAGTGTTGGCATGATGCTGAAATGTGCAAGCTCACGCTCATCACTGAGGAGATGAAGGCTGGGGTGGGTTGGCCTGCCTGCCTGTCTGTGTGACTTGGAGAGGGTCCAGTGCTGTGTTAGAGGGTTAGGTTGTTAGAGGCCGTGCCAGCGCCTGTACTGCCACTGACAGAGGAGTGTTGACACCTAGCGCATCCTGTGACACACAGAGACATAAAGGCACACACAAGCAACAGACCTGGGTTCAAATACTATTTCCAATATCTCAATTACTTTCATATACATTCAAAGTAACTATTGAAATATATTTTATTTGGAAAGAAAAGCAGTTTAATATTTTTATGAATGTGTAATTACTCAAATACACTCCCATGCATTTAACCCAGGTATTTGAAAAAACTCTCAAATAGTATTTTTTTTTTTTACAAAATAACAATTAAAAAAGACCAGATACTGAAACAAACATGCATTTGAGCCCAGGTCTGATTCGCACACACACACACACACACACACACACACACACACACACACACACACACACACACACACACACACACACACACACACACACACACACACACACACACACACACACACACACACACACACACACATGAAATAACACACACACATATACACACACATAAAGTAACACACACACACATAAAGTAACACACAAACACACACATAAAACAACACACACACACACATATACACACACATAAAGTAACACACACACACATAAAGTAACACACAAACACACACATAAAACAACACACACACACACACACACAAAGTAACACACACACACATAAAGTTACACACAAACACAAAGTAACACACACACAAAGTAACAAACACACACACACACACACATAAGGTAACACACACATACACACAAAGTAACAAACACACACACATAAAGTAACACACAAACACATAAAGTAACAAACACACACACACATAAAGTAACAAACACACACACACACACATAAAGTAACAAACACACACACACATAAAGTAACACACACACACACACACACACATGAAGTAACACACACACACACACACACACACACACACACACACACAAACACACACACATAAAACAACACACACACACACACACACAAAGTAACACACACACACATAAAGTTACACACAAACACAAAGTAACACACACACACAAAGTAACAAACACACACACACACATAAGGTAACACACACATACACACAAAGTAACACACACACACACATAAAGTAACACACACACACACACATACATAAAGTAACGAACACACACACACACACGCATAAAATAACACACACACATAAAGTAACACACACACACACACACATGAAGTAACACACACACACACACACACACAAAGTAACACACACACACATAAAGTAACACACACACACAAAAAGTAACACACACACACAAAGTAACACACACACAAAGTAACAAACACACACACACAAAGTAACACACACAAAGTAACACACATACACACACACACACGCATAAAGTAACACACACAAAGTAACACACACACACACACACACACACATAAAGTAACATACACACACACACATAAAGTAACACACACACATACACACACACAAAGTAACAAACACACACACATAAAGTAACACACACACACACACATACATGAAGTAACACACACACACACACACACACACACACACACACACACACACACACACACACACACACACACACACACACACACAAAGTAACAAACACATAAAGTAACACACACACACACACACACACACATAAAGTAACACACACACACATAAAGTGACAAACACACAAAGTAACACACACACACACACACACACATAAAGTAACACATATACATATACATGAAGTAACACACACACACAAACACATAAAGTAACACGCACACACGCATAACACACACACACATAAAGTAACACACACACACACATAAAGTAACATACACTCATAAAGTAACACACACACACACACAGAGAAACACACATAGGTAACACACAGACACACACACACACACACACACACAGAGAGAAACACACATAGGTAACAAACACACACACACATAAAGAAACAAACACACACACACACAAAGTAACACACGCACACATGAAGTAACACACACACACACATACATAAAGTAACGAACACACACACACACACACACGCATAAAATAACACACACACATAAAGTAACACACACACACACACACACACACACATGAAGTAACACACACACACACACACACAAAGTAACACACACACACATAAAGTAACACACACACACACACAAAGTAACACACACACAAAGTAACAAACACACACACACACACATAAAGTAACACACACAAAGTAACACACACACACACATAAGGTAACACACACAAAGTAACACACACACACACACACACACATAAAGTAACAAACACACACACATAAAGTAACACACACGTACACACAAAGTAACAAACACACACACATAAAGTAACACACACACACACATAATGTAACAAACACACACACACATAAAGTAACACACACACACATAAAGTAACAAACACACACACACATAAAGTAACACACACACATAAAGTAACAAACACACACACACAAAGTAACACACACACACACATAAAGTAACACACACACACACACACATAAAGTAACACACACACACACAAAGTAACACACGCACCCACACATAAAGTAACACACACACACATACAGTAACACCTACCCACACGAACATAAAGTAAAACACACACATATATAAAGTAAGACTCACACACATAGAGTAACACACACACACACACACATAGGTAACACACACACACACACACACACACAGAGAAACACACATAGGTAACACACACACAAACATGAAGTAACAAACACACACACACAAAGTAACACACGCACACATAAAGTAACACACACACACGCATAAAATAACACACACACATAAAGTGACACACACACACACAGACATAAAGTAACACACACACACACACACATAAAGTAACACACACACACACACACATGAAGTAACACACACACACACACATAAAGTAACACACACACATAAAGTAACACACACACACACACACACACACACACACATGAAGTAACACACACACACACACACACACAAACACATAAAGTGACACACACCCAAAGTAACACACACACACACATAAAGTAACACACATACATACTACACATGAAGTAACACACACACACACACATAAAGTAACACGCACACACATGCATAACACACACACACACACACATAAAGTAACACACACACACATAAAGTAACATACACACATAAAGTAACACACACACACACACACAGAAACACACATAGGTAACACACACACAGAGAGAAACACACATAGGTAGCACACACACACACACACACATAAAGTAACAAACACACACACACACAAAGTAAAACACGCACACATGAAGTAACACACACACACACACATACATAAAGTAACGAACACACACACACACACGCATAAAATAACACACACACATAAAGTAACACACACACACACATGAAGTAACACACACACACACACACACAAAGTAACACACACACACATAAAGTAACACACACACACAAAGTAACACACACACAAAGTAACACACACACACAAAGTAACAAACACACACACATAAAGTAACACACACAAAGTAACACACACACACATAAAGTAACACACACAAAGTAACACACACACACACATAAAGTAACAAACACACACACATAAAGTAACAAACACACACACATAAAGTAACAAACACACACACACATAAAGTAACACACACACATAAAGTAACACAAACACACATAAAGTAACAAACACACACACACATAAAGTAACACACACACACACACACATAAAGTAACACACACACAAAGTAACACACACACACACAAAGTAACACACACACACACACACACACATAAAGTAACACACACACACACAAAGTAACAAACACACACACACATAAAGAAACACACACACATACAGTAACACCTACCCACACGAACATAAAGTAAAACACACACATATAAAGTAAGACTCACACACATAGAGTAACACACACACACACACACACACACACACACACACACACACACACACACACACACACACACACACACACACACACAGAGACACGCAAAGGTAACACACACACAAACATAAAGTAACAAACACACACACACAAAGTAACACACGCACACATAAAGTAACACACACACACACGCATCATACACACGCATCACACTCAACGTCAACAAAACTATGGAGATGATTGTGGACTTCAGGAAACAGCAGAGGGAACACCCCCCTATCCACATCGATGGAACAGTAGTGGAGAGAGTAGCAAGTTTTAAGTTCCTCGGCATACACATCACAGACAAACTGAATTGGGCCACTCACACAGACAGCATCGTGAAGAAGGCGCAGCAGCGCCTCTTCAAACTCAGGAGGCTATAAAAATTTGGCTTGTCACCAAAAGCACTCACAAACTTCTACAGATGCACAATCGAGAGCATCCTGGCGGGCTGTATCACCGCCTGGTACGGCAACTGCTCCGCCCTCAACCGTAAGGCTCTCCAGAGGGTAGTGAGGTCTGCACAACGCATCACCGGGGGCAAACTACCTGCCCTCCAGGACACCTACACCACCCGATGTTACAGGAAGGCCATAAAGATCATCAAGGACATCAACCACCCGAGCCACTGCCTGTTCACCCCGCTATCATCCAGAAGGCGAGGTCAGTACAGGTGCATCAAAGCTGGGACCGAGAGACTGAAAAACAGGTTCTATCTCAAGGCCATCAGACTGTTAAACAGCCACCACTAACATTGAGTGGCTGCTGCCAACACACTGACACTGACTCAACTCCAGCCACTTTAATAAAGGGAATTGATGGGAAATTATGTAAATATATCACTAGCCACTTTAAACAATGCTACCTTATATAATGTTACTTACCCTACATTATTCATCTCATATACATACGTATATACTGTACTCTATATCATCGACTGCATCCTTATGTAATACATGTATCACTAGCCACTTTAACTATGCCACTTTGTTTACATACTCATCTCATATGTATATACTGTACTCGATACCATCTACTGTATCTTGCCTATGCTGCTCTGTACCATCACTCATTCATATATCCTTATGTACATATTCTTTATCCCCTTACACTGTGTATAAGAGAGTAGTTTAGGAATTGTTAGTTAGATTACTTGTTGGTTATTACTGCATTGTCGGAACTAGAAGCACAAGCATTTCAATACACTCGCATTAACATCTGCTAACCATGTGTATGTGACAAATAAAATTTGATTTGATTTGATTTGATTGATTTGATAAAATAACACACACACATAAAGTGACACACACACACACACACACACACACACACACACACACACACACACATAAAGTAACACACACACACACATGAAGTAACACACACACACATAAAGTAACACACACACACACACACATGAAGTAACACACACACACACATACACATAAAGTGACACACACACACACACATAAAGTAACACACATACATACACATGAAGTAACACACACACACACACACATAAAGTAACACGCACACACACGCATAACACACACACACACATAAAGTAACACACACACACATAATGTAACATACACACAAAGTAACACACACACACACACAGAGAAACACACATAGGTAACAAACACACACATAAAATAACAATAATAATAATAAAGTAACACACACACACATAAAGTAACCAACACAGGACAGGCGTTAGACAGCAGTAGGATGACACCAGGCTCTTTCATCCACTGGTCTAGATATGATTACACTATCATGCTGAGTCACACACACACACTCACATACACACGCACACACACACACACATTCCCGTCATCTCTGACAGAGAAGTTTTGCAAAACATTGGGAATGAGGACATATAAGAGAGTATGGGAGGAAGGGAGGAGTGGAGGAGGAGAGTAGGATAGGAGGAGAGGAGGAGGAGAGAGGAGGAGGAGAGGAAGATAGGAAGAGGAGGAAGGGAGGAGAGGAGGAGGAGGTAAGGGGCACTTTCAAGGGGCAAGAGTTGCAGCATCCTACGCACTGGGAATAACCCTTTAAATGAGAGCGAACACACACACACACACACACACACACACACACACACACACACACACACACACACACACACACACACACTGTAAAGAGGGGGGTTCTCCTCAGAAGTTGGGTGTTGAGCAGCCTGTAGACCACAACACAGACTCTGCACTGATGAGTAGGAGGAGGTGACGAGAACTTGAAAGACTCCTCTAATGTGGCCCTGGCACGACACCCCCTGTTCTGTCATGTTCTGCTCTGTTCTGTTATTTTCTTGTTCTGTCCTGTTCTGCTCTGTTCTGTTATTTTCCTCTTCTGCTCTGTTCTGTTATTTTCCTCTTTTGCTCTGTTCTGTTATTTTCCTGTTCTGCTCTGTTCTGTTATTTTCCTGTTCTGCTCTGCTCTGTCATTTTCCTGTTCTGCTCTGCTCTGTTATTTTCCTGTTCTGCTCTGTTCTGTTATTTTCCTGTTCTGCTCTGCTCTGTCATTTTCCTGTTCTGCTCTGCTATGTCATTTTCCTGTTCTGCTCTGCTCTGTCATTTTCCTGTTCTGCTCTGCTCTGTTATTTTCCTGTTCTGCTCTGTTCGGTTATTTTCCTGTTCTGCTCTGCTCTGTTATTTTCCTGTTCTGTTATTTTCCTGTTCTGCTCTGTTCTGTTAATTTCCTGTTCTGCTCTGTTCTGTTATTTTCCTGTTCTGCTCTGCTCTGTTATTTTCCTGTTCTGCTCTGTTCTGTTATTTTCCTGTTCTGCTCTGTTCTGTTATTTTCCTGTTCTGTTCTGTTATTTTCCTGTTCTGCTCTGCTCTGTTATTTTCCTGTTCTGCTCTGCTCTGTTCTGCTCTGTTTTGCTCTGTTCTGACTGAGACAAACGCCTGCCTGGTATCACACTATCTTCATACTGCCTGATATCACACTATCTTCATACTGCCTGATATGACACTGTCCTCATACTGCCTGATATCACACTGTCCTCATACTGCCTGATATCACACTGTCCTCATACTGCCTGGTATCACACTATCATCATACTACCTGATATCACACTATCCGCATACTGCCTGATATCACACTGTCCTCATACTGCCTGATATCACACTATCCTCATACTGCCTGATATCACACTGTCATCATACTGCCTGATATCACACTGTCCTCATACTGCCTGGTATCACACTGTCCTCATACTGCCTGGTATCACACTATCATCATACTGCCTGATATCACACTGTCCTCATACTGCCTGATATCACACTGTCCTCATACTGCCTGGTATCACACTATCATCATACTGCCTGATATCACACTGTCCTCATACTGCCTGATATCACACTGTCCTCATACTGCCTGATATCACACTGTCCTCATACTGCCTGATATCACACTGTCCTCATACTGCCTGATATCACACTGTCCTCATACTGCCTGATATCACACTGTCCTCATACTGCCTGATATCACACTGTCCTCATACTGCCTGGTATCACACTATCTTCATACTGCCTGATATCACACTATCTTCATACTGCCTGATATCACACTGTCCTCATACTGCCTGGTATCACACTATCATCATACTGCCTGATATCACACTGTCCTCATACTGCCTGATATCACACTGTCCTCATACTGCCTGATATCACACTGTCCTCATACTGCCTGATATCACACTGTCCTCATACTGCCTGATATCACACTGTCCTCATACTGCCTGGTATCACACTATCTTCATACTGCCTGATATCACACTATCTTCATACTGCCTGATATCACACTGTCCTCATACTGCCTGATATCACACTGTCCTCATACTGCCTGATATCACACTATCTTCATACTGCCTGATATC